>NC_138769.1:223149006-223356506 GCF_965119305.1 Pelophylax lessonae
TCCGTAAAGCAGTGGATGGTGTCAGTAGGGAAAAGGTTGGTATCAGTAGGTTAGTGGACATGTCAGTAGGGCAGAGGATTGTGTCCGTAAAGCAGTGGATGGTGTCAGTAGGGAAAAGGTTGGTGTCAGTAGGTTAGTGGACATGTCAGTCGGGCAGAGGATTGTGTCCGTAGAGCAATGGATGGTGTCAGTAGGGAAAAGGTTGGTGTCAGTAGGGCAGTGGACATTGTCAGTAGTTTTTAATTCATATTTTTATTTTTTATTTATTTTTTTACAATATTTTTTAGCAGCCTTGTTGGGGAGCTGTGGTGAAAGCAGGGGTCTAAGCAGAGTTTAGAAACAGTTTACTATGCTTCAGTTATGAATGAATGCATTGAGTGATCATTGCCCTGATGTGAGGGCGAGGAGGAGAAGCCGTGCTGTGAGGGGGGAACAAGGGGAGCACTCAGGGGAGCCTGGGCAGCAAAAGGTAATGGGAACCCAGACAGGAGTGGTGCCGGGGGTGCATTTACAGGAACCAATCCCCTGTATTTTTCTCCTGCAGCAGATGAGAGCCAGCGGAAGGGAGAGGAGGAGAAGCCAGAGGTCGGCAAGGAAGGGGTGCAAACTACCTGTCACCTGTCTGAGATTGATGGGTATCCGATGATTGGCGGTTTGTTGACCCCTGATGAGGAAGATCTCAAGTGGACACACAAAGTCTTGACCTTATCCCTACTAAACACACTGTGCTTATCTCTCCAGATAATGTAAACTTTATACTGGCTGTGTAATGAGAACATTTAGGGGTTAATTTACCAAAGGCAAATAGCCTGTGCACTTTGCAAAGTCCAGATGCACTAAGCAAGAGCAGTTGCTTAAGAACTTAGTAAATGAGCAGAAGCTCTGCTGACTTCCATCATCCAATCATGTGCAAGCAAAAATGCTGTTTTTTACTTTCCTTGCTTGTGATTGGGTATTCTTTGCAAAGTGAAGCTTTACCTCATTTACTAAGCTCTGGAGCAACAGCACTTGCAAAGTGTACAGTCTATTAGTCCCCCTGCCGACCCAATCTGTAATTGGACACAGCACGGGTTTGGCAGGAGATTTCAGCCAATATTTTGACTGAAACCTGCTGATCGACTGTGTCCAATCACACAGAGTTCTGTATTTACAAACAGACAGAATTCTGTGTACAGTGAACTGCAATCTGGCTGTTTCTTCTGCCAGGAAACAGCCAGATTAGTAAGTAAGGCTGGCCATACATTATACAATTTTCTTATCCAATTTTTCTTTAGATTTACCATAACCATATAATATGGAGGTCAAACCTAAACACTTTTTAATGTGTATGCAATCATGCATTCCCTTGCACTACATAGTTGAAGGTAAATCTAAAGAACGTTGCATAAGAAAATTGTATAGGGTATGGCCAGCCTAAAAACAGCACACATTACACTTGTTAGCTACACAGTTAACCCTTTCATTGCACCTAGATGTTAACCTCTTCCCAGCCAGTGTCACTAGTACAGTGTCAGTGTACAGTATTATCCCTAATCACTGTATTAGTGTTACTAGAACATTAGTGTCAGTTAGTGACCCTCTCAGTCAGTGTCTGTTATCACCAGATTGTCCGCCACCCTTTTACAGTCACATTATAAGCCACTGATCACCGCCATTACAGTATAGCGTCTATATCTGTGAAAAAAGCAGTATATATACCATATTTGTAGAGGCTATAACTCTCACACAAACCAATTAATATACATTTATTGGTATTTTTTTTTTAAACCAAAGACCTGTAGCAGAATACATTTTGGCCTAAATTTATAAAGAAACTGTATTTTTTAATTTTTTTATTGGATATGTTTTGTAAGAGAAAGTAGAAAATATCCTATTATGTAGTGGCATAACATTTCTGTGCATACATTATTGTTAGCATATCTCCTCCGTGTACCTATGTTTGACCACCAAAGTGTGATATTCGTCAGTTTTGATGGCTACTGTTTGGTGTACAGCTCTACATGTCTTGCTAAAAAACTAAATAAAAACATGTATTAATTTTTAAAAAAAATGTAGAAAATATTTTCAAATTTGTTGTCTTTTTTCGTTAATCTTATAGAAAATAAAAAAACCCAGTGGTGATTAAATACCACCAAAAGAAAGTTCTATTTGTGTGAAAAAAAATGATATAAATTTAATTTGCGTACAGTGTTGCATTACCGTGCAATTGCCAGTTAAAGTAGTGCAGTGCTGAATAGCAAGAAAACGCCCTGGTTATGAAGTGTAAGACCTTCTGGAGATCAAGTAGTTAACCACTTCAGCTCTGGAAGGTTTTACCCCCTTCATGGCCAAAGCAATCTTTGCTATTCAGCACTGTACTGTACTCAGGTTAAGTTTATATCATTTTTTCACACAAATAGAGCTTTCTTTTGCTGGGTCATTTATTTTATCTTATTTAAATGGGGAAAAAAATTTTTTTTGTTGTTGTTAAACATATCCAAAACAAATCAAATTTCTTCATAGATTAAGGTCCGGTTCACACTGATGCGATGCGGGAAGGCTGCGAATTCGCAGCCTGTTCCCGCATCGCACACGCACCCCCGGCAGTTCACACTGCCATATGCGATACGCTGGGGGTGTCAATGTAATCTTAACGACACCCCCAGTTTGATCGCATATCGCAGTGCGATCGTGCAGTTCGCACAGCATCGGATCGCACAAGTGTGAACCGCTGTGCGATCCGATCCTGATGCGGCTGCAAAAATGCCTCCTGTGCGTGTTTGCTGCGGGAGCGATGCGAATTTAGCCATACAGTTTGTATGGCTAAACTCGCACCGCACAGCTGATCGCATGTAATGTCGGAGCAGTGCGCTCCGACATTACATGCGAACCCCGCACACGCACAAGTGTGAACCGGGGCTTAGGCCATAATGTATTCTGCTACATGTGTTTAATAAAGAAAATCTCAATCAGTGTATAGTAATTGGTTTGTGTGAAAGCTATAGTGTCTACAAACTATGGTATATATTTAAAAACTGATCAATCCTGATGTACTGACGGCCTATCTGGATTTGTCATGCCCCAAAATGCAAGGGCAGCACAAATACCCCCAAATTACCCCTTTTTGGAAAATAGACAGTCTGAGGCATTTAGTAAGAGGCATGGCGAGTTTTTTAGGGTGTAATTTTTTTTTTTGTCACAACTTTTTGGAAAATTAAATTATATAAAATTAGCTTTATTTTTACACACTGTCACCAGTGCAGTACAGATCATATGACTGGTGTGGTGTGATCAGGGATATTGACTGGTGACAGTATATAGGAAAAAAAAAATAACTGTTTCTTCAATTTATTTAATTTTTTTTTAAGTTTTCTTTTTTAAATCTTGTTAACAGGTTGACCAGGGGGTGACCAGGGATTTATTTTTTAACACTGGTATTGCTTATACAGTGATGATCTCTGTATACCCAATAGTTTTAGCTGACATGATTGGGTGAACCATTTAAGAACAGCTTGCTTAGTGTTGTAAACTGCGATTTTCTTCTATATAACAAAACCACGCACATGTGCAGAAAAAAATGAAATGTAAAAAAAAAAAAAATAGAAATTCTCAAAACAGTGCTAAAAAAAATTAAGATAGGAGGGTGAGCCTGCAAACACTATAGAACAGTGGTTCTTAACCTTGTTGGAGGTACTGAACCCCACCAGTTTCATATGCACATTCACCGAACCCTTCTTAATTGGAAAAATAAAATATGATTTTTTCAAATTCAAAACATAGGTATATATTTAGGTATATATTTATACATAGGTGCACAAAATGAACAAAACCATTAAAACATGATTTTCACACAAAAACATAATAATGAATATTTACTGCAAATCAGTGTGACTTTTGCTGTTGTCTTTCAGAGACCAGTTCTATTCTACCAGGTATCTTTTCTACAATTAGAGTATTGTAATATTGTGTTGCACTCAACCCTAACCTTGTTCACCAAGATACATCGGGTAAAATAAGTATTAAATATGTCACAAGTTTTCTAGGTAAATATATTTGTAAGTCTCCATTCACACTGGTACGACTTGTCAGGCGACTTGGTCAGCCTGACAAGTCACGCACCGTCACGTCCCATAGTGTAGTACAGGACCGGTTCTTATAGGAGTGACACAAGTCGCTCCAACTTAGAAAAAGGGTCCTGTACTACTTCGGGGTGATCTGGAGCAACTTGCATAGACATTCATGTTATGAAGTCCGTGCAAGTCGTGCCGAAGTCGCGGTGCACGCGACTTCACAGGTCGCCCCCTAAGTCGGATCGCCGTAGTGTGAACCGACTGTTAAGGTGGTATTGACATAAATGTTCACCATGTCGGTAACAACCCATGTAATACATACACACAAAGAAAACAAAGCAAATAGGTTCAGAAATTCAGTTCTGTGTAATAAAATGGAATGACACAGGAAAAACGTACTGAACCCATGAAAAAAGAGAGGTGCAAAAAGGCATGGAAAGCTAAGACACCAGGTGAAATCTATTGGTAATTAGAAAGCAATCCTGCCCCTTGTCAGTGAAAATTAATATCAGCTGGTTCAGTCTCAACTGATGGCCTATAAAAAAGGTATCTCATTACCAGTGTGTCACACAAGAAACATATCATGATGGGTAAAAGCAAAGAGCTCTTTCTAGACCTTTGCATCCTTATTGTTGCAAAACATACTGATGGCATTGATCACAGAAGGATTTCTAAACTTCTGAATGTTCCAGTGAGCACTGGCGGGGCCATAATCTGGAAGGGGAAAGACCATCATTTCAACATAAACTGGCCAGGACCAGGTGCTCCTCGCAAGATTTCTGAGGAGTGAAAATAATTATCAGAAGAGTTGTCCAAAAGCCAAGGATCACTTGTGGAGAGCTTTAGAAAGACCTGGAATTAGCACTTACAATTGCTTCAAAGAAAACAATAAGTAATGCATTCAACCGCCATAGCCTGTATGCACGCTCACCAGCTGCACAACATTTAGACAAGCCTGTGAAATACTGGGATAATATCGTCTGGCCAGATGAGACAAAAATTTAACTCTTTAGATGCCATAATACACACCATGTTTAGAGGTCAAATGGTACAGCACAACACCCCAGATAACACCATACCAACAGTGAAGTTTGGAGGTGAGAACATCATGGTGTGGGGCTGTTTTTCAGCATATGATACTTCATATCACTGAAGGAAGGATGGGTGGAAAAACGTACCAAAATATTCTTGGTAAGAATCTGCTGCCATCTACCAGGATAATAAAGATGAAAGGAGGGTGGACATTTCAGCAAGACAATGATCCCAAACAAAAAGCCAAGGAAAATCTCTATTGGTTTCAAAGAAAGAAAATAAAGCTGCTAGAACGGCCCAGCCAATCACCGGACTTGAATCCAATAGAAAATCTATGGAAAAAACTAAAGATCAGTGTTCATAGAAGAGGCCCACGGAACCTTCAAGATTTGAAGACTGTGTGGAAGAAGGCCAAAAATCACACCTGGGCAATGCATACGACTAGTTTCTCCATATAGGATACGTCTTGAAGCTGTCATTACCAACAAAGGATTTTGTACGAAGTATTAAATACATTTCCGTTTGCATGTTCAATACATTTTCCCTTTGTCATTCCATTTTATTACACATAACCTAATTTCTGAACCTATTTGTATTGGTTTCTTTGTATGTATGGATTGCATGGGTTGTTACCGACATGTGGTGAAAATTGCATGTAAATAGCAACTTTAGAAATATATTTACCTAAAAAAATGGTGACATGTTCAATACTTATTTTACCCACTGTAATAACACAATGACTGTGCACATAACCCTATTACCTCAATAGTAAATCTACAGTGCCTTGAAAAAAGTATTCATACCCCTTGAAATTTTCCACATTTTCTCACGCTACAACCAAAAACGTAAATGTATTTTATTGGGATTTTCTGTGATAGACCAACACAAAGTGGCACATAATGGTTAAGTGGAAGGAAAATGATACATGGTTTTAAATTTCTTTTACAAATAAATATCTGAAAAGTGTGGCGTGCATTTGTATTCAGCCCCCTTTACTCCGATAACCCTAAATAAAATCTAGTGGAGCCAATTGCCTTTAGAAGTCACCTAATTAGTAAATAGAGCCCACCTGTGTGTAACTTAATCTCAATATAAATACAGCTGTTCGGTGAAGGCCTCGGAGGTTTGTTAGAGAACTTTAGTGAACAAACAGCATCATAAAGGTCAAGGAACACGTCAGACAGGTCAGGGATAAAGTTGTCGAGGAATTTAAAGCAGGGTTAGGGTATAAACAAATATCCCAAGCTTTGAACATCTCATGGAGCACTGTTCAATCCATCATCCAAAAATGGAAAGAGTATGGCACAACTGCAAACCTACCAAGACATGGCCGTCCACCTAAACTGCCAGGGAGGAAGAGCATTAATCAGAGAAGCAGCCAAGAGGGCATGGTAACTCTGGAGGAGCTGCAGAGATCCACAGCTCAGGTGGGAGAATCTGTCCACAGGACAACTATTAATCGAGCACTTAGCAAATCTGGCCTTTATGGAAGAGTGACGAGAAGAAATTAATGGTTGAAAGAAAGCCTTAAGAAGTCCCATTTTCAGTTTGTGAGAAGCCATGTGGAGGACACAGCAAACATGTGGAAGAAGGTGCTCTAGTCAGGTGAGACCAAAACTAAACTTTTTGGCCTTAAAACAAAATGCTAAGGGTCCTTTCACACGGGCGGTCCATATGTCCGTTTTTCATCCCATCTGTTTGCAGATAAAATACGGACATAATGTAAGTCTATGGGATTGCGGATGTCATTGGATGACCATCTGCTGACATCCGTTTTGCGTCCATTCCATTCAGTTCAGTTTTTTTAAATGGAAGAGAACCCTATTTTTTTTTTTTGCTTTTATGTGTAGATGTGAGATCTGAGGTGTTTTTGACCCAGAATCTCACATTATAGAGGACCGGTCCTGCTTATTTCTATTACAAGGGATGTTTACATTCCTTTGAATTGGAATAAAAGTGATCAAAACATTTTTTTTTTTAAAGGGACAGTGTAAAAATAAAAAATAAAAGGTAAAATAAATAAGAAAAAAAAAATTTAAAGCGCCCTGTCCCCCCAAGCTCGCGCGCAGAAGCAAATGCATATGCAAGTTGCGCCCACATATGTAAACAGTGTTCAAACCAGACATGTGAGGTATCGCCATGATTGTTAGAGCGAGTGCAATAATTCTAGCCCTAGACCTCCTCTGTAACTCTAAGCTGGTAACTTGTGGAAATTTTTAAAACATCATCTATGGAGATTTTGAAGTACCAATGTTTGTCGCCATTCCACGAGTGTGCACAGTTTTAAAGAATGGCATGTTGAGTATCTATTTACTCGGCGTAACATTATCTTTTACATTAAAGAAAAAAATTGGGCTAACTTTACTGTTTCCTATTTTTTAATGAAAAAAAGTTTCGTTTTTTTTTTTTAATTGCGTTTGTAAGACCGCTGCGCAAATACGATGTGACAAAGTATTGCAATGATCTCCCTTTCATTCTCTTGGGTCTCTGCTTGGGTCACTTGTTTGTCAAAAAGCAATATTTTTGTTTGTTAAAGCAACCTGTTTTTTTTTTATAAAGATGTTACATATCACAACGGCTAAATTCAAAATGTATTACCATAAATAATAATATGTTATTCCATTTTTACTCCAGGAGTATATGATGAGCTTGTGTAGAGAAATGCTTAAAGAATGCAATACAATTTAACTAAACCCATTCGGTTTTAGTCAACTAAATTACACCTAAAGCAAAAACAATTCAGATGACTAAAATACAACTAAAATTAAACAGCCATTTTAGTCAAAAGACTTTGACTAAAATCCAGGGGTGGACATACAGGGGTCGCAGGGGTCGCCATGGCGACCGGGCCCCATGCTGCAGGGGGCCCGAGAGGGCCCCCTGTATGTATAGAAAGGATGAGCGGCAAGCGCAGCTGAGACCGGAGCTCCCCGATCCTCAGCGAGTTACACACACGGCAGCTACTGCCAGCTGGTCTCTCTCCCCAGCTGCAGCTGCCTGCGTGGTGAGTACAGAGAGCAGAGACGAGCAAGAGACGAGCACTGAACCCGCCCCTCCCCCTTCCTGTGTGTTTCCTGTACAGCACACAGAGGAGAGGAGGCGGGACCAGCTGTCTCCACTCTGCAGAGTCTGCAACAGCGCCGATCTGAGGTCTGTGATATGTATAACTAATAATACTAACTTGCAGGGGGGGGGGTGGAGGTGTATGGTGCTAGGGGGTGAAGATGGAGGGGGAGGGTGTGTATGGAGATGGAGGGGTGTATGTAAAACTCCTACCACCCCACCCCCCGTCATCTTCATCCCCACTGTCCTCTTCCTACCATCCCACCCCTGTCCTCTTCATCCCCACTGTCCTCTTCCTACCATCCCATCCCTGTCATCTTCATCCCCACTGTCCTCTTCCTACCATCCCACCCCCTGTCATCTTCATCCCCACTGTCCTCTTCCTACCATCCTACCCCTGTCATCTTCATCCCCACTGTCCTCTTCCTACCATCCCACCCCTGTCATCTTCATCCCCACTGTCCTCTTCCTACCATCCCATCGCTGTCATCTTCATCCCCACTGTCCTCTTCCTACCATCCCACTCCTGTCATCTTCATCCCCACTGTCCTCTTCCTACCATCCTACCCCTGTCATCTTCATCCCCAATGTCCTCTTCCTACCATCCTACCCCTGTCATCTTCATCCCCACTGTCCTCTTCCTACCATCCCACCCCTGTCATCTTCATCCCCACTGTCCTCTTCCTACCATCCTACCCCTGTCATCTTCATCCCCAATGTCCTCTTCCTACCATCCTACCCCTGTCATCTTCATCCCCACTGTCCTCTTCCTACCATCCTACCCCTGTCATCTTCATCCCCAATGTCCTCTTCCTACCATCCCACCCCTGTCATCTTCATCCCCAATGTCCTCTTCCTACCATCCCACCCCCTGTCATCTTCATCCCCACTGTCCTCTTCCTACCATCCCATCCCTGTCATCTTCATCCCCACTGTCCTCTTCCTACCATCCCACCCCTGTCATCTTCATCCCCACTGTCCTCTTCCTACCATCCCACCCCTGTCATCTTCATCCCCAATGTCCTCTTCCTACCATCCCACTCCTGTCATCTTCATCCCCACTGTCCTCTTCCTACCATCCCATCCCTGTCATCTTCATCCCCTCTGTCCTCTTCCTACCATCCCACCCCTGTCATCTTCATCCCCAATGTCCTCTTCCTACCATCCCACCCCTGTCATCTTCATCCCCACTGTCCTCTTCCTACCATCCCACCCCTGTCATCTTCATCCCCACTGTCCTCTTCCTACCATCCCACCCCCTGTCATCTTCATCCCCACTGTCCTCTTCCTACCATCCCACCCCTGTCATCTTCATCCCCACTGTCCTCTTCCTACCATCCCATCCCTGTCATCTTCATCCCCACTGTCCTCTTCCTACCATCCCACCCCTGTCATCTTCATCCCTACTGTCCTCTTCCTACCATCCCATCCCTGTCATCTTCATCCCCACTGTCCTTTTCCTACCATCCCATCCCTGTCTTCTTCATCCCCACTGTCCTCTTCCTACCATCCCATCCCTGTCATCTTCATCCCCACTGTCCTCTTCCTACCATCCCATCCCTGTCATCTTCATCCCCAATGTCCTCTTCCTACCATCCCACCCCCTGTCATCTTCATCCCCACTGTCCTCTTCCTACCATCCCACCCCTGTCATCTTCATCCCCAATGTCCTCTTCCTACCATCCCATCCCTGTCATCTTCATCCCCAATGTCCTCTTCCTACCATCCCACCCCCTGTCATCTTCATCCCCACTGTCCTCTTCCTACCATCCTACCCCTGTCATCTTCATCCCCAATGTCCTCTTCCTACCATCCTATCCCTGTCATCTTCATCCCCACTGTCCTCTTCCTACCATCCATATTGTAAAAAAAAAAAAAAAAAATGAATAGAGCAAATGCTAGAAAAATGTAATTAAAATAAAAAACTACTGACACCAATGGCAGAACTACCACACAAACATTGCACTTGCGACCGGCCCTGGTGTTTCGCCACCAGGCTGGGAGGGAAGGGCCCCGTCCGGGGGGCCCTTTATGGTTTCTTGCATCGGGGCCCTGGAGGTTCTAGTTACGCCACTGCTAAAATCAAATTGAAATGTGCATGTCCAAAACTAAAGAAGTACAACCAAAGCTCGTTTGGCTGTACTTCTCCTGTGGATCACACACCATTTTCAGCAGGCAGAAGCCGCTGTCTGCTAACGTCACAGAGCAGGTCCAGACTCGGGCAAGATCGTAAAAGGAAGTCAGGATTCGCTCACACGCCTGGACCGGCACCCGGCTTATCGTCTCAGCGAATACCTGAGAGCCTGAGGCGGCCACTTCCATCCCCTCCACAGCCCAGCGCTACAGTGAGCGTGCGGGTGGGGAGCAGAGAAGACAGCAGTGACTGACAGTCAGCAGCAGCTCTCTGCTCAGGTAGATCTGAGAACTGGGTTATCGGCGGTGTTTGATCGCTCAGTTCTCAGTGTTAAGGCTCGTACACACTATAGGAAAAGCGCCTTAAATTTTTCGTCTGAGGGACTTACGTACATTTTTCGTATAGTGTGTACACAACCTTCTAAAGCCGAGTCTGACTTTCTGAATAAAACTTTCCGAAGGCACAAAAGAAAGTTTTCTCGCACGGGAACAGAAAGAACAATTTTTGTTTGATGTATACCATATTTGTACGATTTTCATACGAGAAAAATCAGAAACGAAGGACTGCGCATGATCAGAAACAATAAACAACAAAAAAAAAAAGCCTTTGTCGCAAGAGAATTTTCGTACAAAAATTTCCTTAATCGGTTCCGATTTGCTGTGAAATTATGAGGAAAATCGGACAAATCGTTCTCCTGATTTTCTTAAAGTGTATACCCCACTTTAGGATCAGTGGGGGACCGATGCTGCATCCAGGTAGGTAAGTATGATTCCAAAAATAAAAACAAGTCCCATACTTCTTTTTTAACTTGTCTTTGTAAATCCAAGTCAAAAACCTTATCCTGCCCTAATGTACGGTACTGTATACTCAGCACCTTGTTTGCATACTCACCTCTCCAACGCTGAAATTGTCTGCTTAGAATACCAAATATGATACCATCGCCTGGATCTCAATGATAGAATTTACATTTTCACAAAAAACATTCACAGAGTCAAAGATCATGTACAGAGAGGGAAAAAAGTATTTCATCCCCTGCTGATTTTGTATGCGTGCCCACTGACAAAGACATTATCAGTCTATAATTTTAATGGTAGGATTATTTTACCAGTGAGAGACAGAATAACAACAAAAATATCCTGAAAAACGCATTTCAAAAAAGTTATAAATTGATTTGCATTTTAATGAGTGAAATAAGTATTTGATCCCCTATCAATCAGCAAGATTTCTGGCTCCCAGGTGTCTTCTATACTGATAATGAGCTGAGATTAGGAGCACTCTCTTAAAGAGAGTGCTCCTAATCACAGCTTGTTACCTGTATAAAAGACACCTCTCCACAGAAGCAATCAAACAATCAGATTCCAATCTCTCCACCATGGCCAAGGCCAAAGAGCTGTCCAACACAATTGGTAACACACTACATCATGAAGGACTAAAATCCTGAAACGCCCACAAGGTCCCCCTGCTCAAGAAAGCACATGTCCTGATCTGTTTGAAGTTTGCTAATGAACATCTGAATGATTCAGAGGAGAACTGGGTTAAAGTGTTAAGGTCAGATGAGACCAAAATCAAGCTCTTTGGCATCAACACAACTCCCCGTGTTTGGAGGAGAAGGAATGCTGCCTATGACCCCAAAAACACCATCCTTACCATCAAACATGGAAGTGGAAGCATTATGCTTTAGGGTGCTTTTCTGCTAAGGGATCAGACAACTACACTGCATCAAGTGGGACGATGGACAGCCATGTTAGCAAATGTCAGCCTCGAAACCTTAAAGAGATTGTAAGGGCTCAAAGTTTTTTAGATTAATGCATTCTATGCATTAAAGTGGAAAACCTTCTTTGTTGCATCGCCCCCCCAGACCCCCCCCCCTTTTTTCTTACCTGAGCCCTTTTGTTCCAGCACCGTGCATGAGCCCAACGGCTCCAGCCACTGGCTCTCATCTCATTGGACATTGGATCCAGCTGCTGTCAATCAAATCCAGTGACACAGGAGCAAAGGGCAGAGTCATGCTACCTATGTCAATAGATGCAGCAGCAGGATTCAGGAATGCGCCCGCAGGGGTGCACCAATGCAAAGTGGCTTTCCGTGGGGGCACCCGATGAAGAGGAGGAGTCAGAACCACTGCCAGGGCACCCCAGAAGAGGAGGATCGGGGCTGCTCTGTGCAAAATCCTTGGAGAGGATCTGCAAAGAGGAGTGGGACTAAATCCCTCCTGAGATGTGTGCAAACCTGGTAGCCAACTACAAGAAACGTCTGACCGCTATGATTGCCAACAAGGGTTTTGCCACCAAGTACTAAGTCATGTTTTGCAAATGGGTCAAATACTTATTTCAAATACTTGATTGCTTCTGTAGACAAGTGTTTTTTATACAGGTAACAAGCTGAGATTAGGAGCACTCCCTTTAAGAGATCTCAGCTCGTTACCTGTATAGAAGACACCTGGGAGCCAGAAATCTTGCTGATTAATAGGGGATCAAATACTTATTTCACTCATAAAAATGTAAATCAATTTATAACTTTTTTTAAATGCGTTTTTCTGGATTTTTGGTTATTATTCTATCTCTCACTGTAAAATAAATCTACCATTAAAATTATAGACTGATTTATTTTATTTCAGGTACAGCGCTGTCAATTTACGCAGCGCTTTACATATACATTGTACATTCACATCAGTCGCTACCCTCAAGGAGCTTACAATCTAAGGTCCCTAACTCACATACATACACAGTAGGGCCAATTTTTTTTTATACAGGATCCAATTAACCTACCAGCATGTCTTTGGAGTGTGGGAGGAAACCCACGCAGGCACAGGGAGAACCAGCGACCTTCTTGCTGCTAGGTGAATGTGCTAACCACTACACCACTGTGCCGCCCTGATCGTTTCTTTGTCAGTGGACAAACATACAAAATCAGCAGGGGATTTATTATACTTTTACAATGAGCAGAGACGACTACTTTTTTCCCTCACTGTAGAATATGACGGACATGTGAAAAAATTGTCATCTGTGCTCACTGTAAAAGTATAATAAATGTATGAACAATTAGACACCCTTCAATGCTTGATGCAAGGAGCAATCCAAGTTAAAATCTCCTAAGAATTAGTATTCCTTACCGACATAGGAAAAGATGCACAGGGGATGCTAAACATGCAATGAGAGAACATCCCACTGCAATTAAGTAGTTATTTATCATACAACGTCAAATGAAGGGTCCCCTGGGTCTTGGTTATGGAAGACAGAATGCTATGGATTCATCATTCCACTTGTTATGTAGATGTTCTGAATTATATACTGCTGCTATACAATATATTGTTTCTATTTATCAAGCTGATGCAATGAAGACCAGTGCAACTGGCAACCCAGCATTTATTTGGTTAGCATTCAATGTTTAAAACCTCAGGAAGCTATCCAGTCAGACCAAAAAATGTAAAGTGCAGTAATCCACAGAAACCAATCAGAAACCATTTTTCTGGTTACTATAGCTTGCTGTATTTTGCTTATCATTCTTCCTCTTCATGTTATAAAACTGTCCAAATGTATTTGAGAGGAAAAGACGGAATGATAATCATTGAGACATGTTGAGCCATATTGATAGAATATTATGCTTGGCCTGGATCCCACTTTTTCAGCCCATACTGTGTTTACTCATGTTCCAATCTGATGGTGTTATGACTGAATGGCGTTGGACAGAGAACGCTGTCTTGGTCTTATGGAATTTCAGAATAACTGTCTTTCTGCATTATAAACACTGCAGAAGGCACTGTCAGACCCAATTAAAGCGGAGTTCCACCCAATAGTGGAACTTCCGCTTTAAATAGTCCTAACCCCCTGACATGCCACATTTGGCATGTCATTTTTTTGGGGGGGGGGGAGCGGGTACCTAGTTTTGACAGGTACCCGCTCCCACTTCCGCTCGGAGCGCCGCGGCGCCCTGAGCGGAAGTTCTCCTCTCTCCCTCCCTCCCTGCAATCTTCTGGGACATGTCAGAGGTCCCAGAAGATTGCCGGCCAATCACGACGCATAGCGCAACTTGCGCATGCGCAGTGCGTACCCAGCTGTGAAGCCGCAAACTGTCACAGCCGGGTGCCCACATCAGTGATGCCGGCGCCGTAGAGCAGAGAGGGAGAAGACGGCGCATCGCTGGACCGTGGGACAGGTGAGTGTGCGGTTAGGCTGGAACTCCGCTTTAAATAAACAAAGATTTTTGTACTTACACTCAAGTCCATCTCTTGAAATTCACTAACCGATTCAGCTCCAGAAGCTTTTACCCCCTTAGTGACCAGGCCATTTAGCACTGTGCGAATTTACCTGGTAACTGCATGGTCATGCGACTCTTAAATAAAATTTATATCTTTTTTTTTTTAAACAAATAGAGCTTTCTTTTGGCGGCATTTGATCAGCACTGGGCTTTTTATGTTTTGCGATACAAACTAAAAAAAAAAAATGTTTTTTTACTTTTTGCTATAAAACATATCCAATCTATTCTGCTACACGCCTTTGGTAAAGAAAAAATCCCAGTAAGTGTATATTGATTGGTTTGCTTGAAATTTATAGTGTTTACAAACTGTGGTATACTGCATATACAGTATATTGGAATTTTTATTAATTTTACGCTACTAATAGTAGTAATCAGCGACTTATAATTGGACTGCATGCATGCGCCCTAAACCTGGAAGCAGACAGCAATGTACCAGTATGTCACTTCATTCCCCTAAAAAAGGCACGTGACTGACGACACGCGTAGGGCAGAGGCATATCGGAAGTGACCCCTAGACGAGCACTGCGCTAGTGGACGTCTGGATTGTTTACATTACTTTTAATGTGAGTACTCAGCTATTACCAATACATTCTTTTAAATGATAATACACTATGGAGTCCAAATTTTTACCTATATATGCCATGGATCTTACTAAAGAATGAAGGAGGATGAGCGCGGAAGGAATACACACTTAAGGCTTCATTCACACCTGAGCGTATCGTTTTCAGGCATTTCTTTGGGCTTTTTTCAGGCATTTTTTGCAGGTGTTTGGAGGCAGGCATTGACATCTAACAAAAACACTTGTAATCTGCCAAAAAAGAAGCTCATGAACTTTTTTGAGCTTCAGACAGCCTCAGATGACAAAGCATTTAGATGTGAACAGGGGCCATTGAAATGAATGGGATTTTGCTTGTTGAGCGTTTTGAGACTTCAGAGATGAGCGTTTTACGAGCTGAAAAACACTCAGGTGTGAACAGGGCGAGTCATTGAGAGTGAAAGACCAACATTAGAGTAAACATCTATGTTGTTACCTTACAGCAGTAAGGCGCGTGGCCTGAGAGCACTGAGGTGACACCACAGTGGATTAATTCCTTTATCACTTAAAGAGGTTGTAAACTCGCAAAAAAAACTTTTGCTCATTGCAATCCTAATTTTTAAAGCTATTGATCGCTGCCTGTCATAATCTCCTTACTTGTTTAATCTTCTTGTAATCCGTCTTGCAATGTTTGATTGCGTCAGCGGCGCATGCGCTTTCCGTCCTTAGATTCACGGCACACTCTGTGTGATGTCTCCCACTTGACATCATGCCGTGTATGCGAGTTCCGCTCTCAGCGGCACAGCTTAGAACTCTCGCGATACTGGCAGTCATTACCCAATCCCTGCTGCTTCTCTAATGACCGTGTGATGAGATTTCGGCAGGGGAAACAAGGAAGGGCGGAAGGGGAGGCAGGCAACATTACTCAAGATGGCGCAGCCTAATCCCGGAAGACAAGTTTTTTCAAACTACTAAAAAATAGCAAGTAAGAGGCGTTTTTACATCCATTACACTGTGCAATGATTGAAAATATGTTTTATAAGGACTGTACATGAAAAACTGGAAACGGAATGCAGAGTTTACTTCCTCTTTAAGGGCCATACACACTATCAGATTATCTGAAGACTTTTTCCTTCAGATTTACCTTTTCTATGTAGTGCAAGGGCCTGCCGGATTGCATGCAAATTGAAAGCGTTTAGGTTTGACCTCATATTATATGGTTTTGGTAAGTCTACAGACAAAAGTCTTCAGATAATCTGATAGTGTGTATGGCCCATTACATCTACCACATGGTGAAGGGACAAGATGTGATAGGATTGCCATATTGCTTTTTTCAACATGATTATTATTATTATTTTTGCTTATTTCATGTATGTGTTAGTTTATCATTGAACCACTGTCCAGCATTGGTTATATCTTCAATTTATTTTTGTATTTGCACTCTTGTCTAGTATTGGCATTAGCATATGATTCACTCTGTTGCTTTTTGTCTACTATATTTTTCAGCACATTTTTGTATATTATGATACACCATTTTATGCTTTAGGTTTGATTTTGGTCCTTATGCACGTTTCTAACTAGTGCAGCACACTTTTCTTTGTTTTTTTAAATTGCAGCTTAGGGTAAGCTTACTGGTGTTTGACGCTTGTTAGTTCACTTTATAGATAGAGTAACCCACTCAGTGATAGCGCAAGAGCCTCCATTTTATTCTCCTTTTATTACTTTGCTTGCATGGTCTGCCCATCCGCAGTACACTGCAGGTGGGCATTTCGAAAGTGGTTAAGAGACAGGGGATTCAGCCCCCCTTCACACTGAACGTGGCTTTGAAATCGTGCGACTTTATCTTAAATCGCACAATTTCAAAGTCGCATTTCAGTGTGACTTTACGTGTGACTTGAAAGACATTTGTGCAGCGTCATGCACAGATGTCTATTAAAGTCACACCCAAAATAGCCAAAAGTAGTGCAAAAACTACTTTTGCAAATTTGTGCAGCGCAGCAAAGTCAGTGTCACATCGAATGAAACTATGCTATGTCATGTGATTTGACCTGTCGAATCGCATTATGAATCGTTTCAATGTGAACAAGAGCTCAGAGACAGTTGGGTTATAATGCTGCCTCCAGGAAAATTTGGGCACCTGGAACATATAGGACTCTGACCAGTCTTGTATAACCTCCCCCCATTCCCAGCATGCCTCAATTTGTAGAGAAGCAGTTAAAGGAGTAAGATTAAAAAAAAAAAAAAAAAACAGAAGTGTGAGGCCTGTATTCCTTGGAGCGGTATTAAACCCAAAACCAAAATTGTAATATATTGCAATTGGGATAAGACCGTATGTGAGATCCTATTTTAATATATTTATACTCCCATATGAATTGTATACTGTTTAATATTTATTGTCTATCAGAAATTATGAACTGTATTACTGCATGTCTTCTAGAATAAATATTCCTTTTTTACATTTCATGCCTCATTCAAAGTCCCGTTACTCTGGTTTTATCCAATTTTGCATACAATTTAGGGATGGAGGCGACTTCACTATACTCTATGTGGCAGATCGAAACTCTGTTTTTTCTTTGTTACATTGGGTGGATAACACACCCCGCTTCTTTTCGTTTTGATCTGCCACCCTTCCCCCTTTTTTTCTTTCCTTTATTCTAATCTGGTTCTTTCTTTATTCTAATCTGGTTCTTCCACATCCATCGGCGCCATGTAGGGCTGTCGGGCTGGTGACGACCAATCGGTGCGTCACCGCCGTGATTGTTTCCCCTCCCTTTCTATCTCCGCCTCTGATGGTTTGAAGCCACCCACTTCCGGTCTATTTGACCGGATGTGGGAGGGCGGATTTCCGTCTCATATTGGCGGTTTCACATGGCGTTGGTGCAGATTCTGCCTGCGCCTCGGGGCATTCGGCTGGGTCATCAATAGCTCTCCTTTCCATTACTTCGTCACAGGGGGATTCTTCTCTCCTACAGGCACCTTTTTCCATGGTATGTCTTTAACCTCTAATTTCTGTTTCAGCACCCTGTCGATTCACCAGGTTATATACCGGCTATCTGGTTTCTATACAGTTTCCCTTTTCCCATTTTCTATTGTCACTCTCTATACGATTGTCCAATACACATTTTCTGGGTGTCTCTCTTTGGATCAGTCTATCTGTCTTCAACGGTATTTTTATACATTGATAGTCCACTGGACCCACACCATATTACATTTGATTATATGTATACCCTTTTTCAGATGATCACCTATCCAAAGGCACCCCATTGGCACTATTTACACCAGATCTTGGAGTTGAGCCATTTTTGCCTGGACCTTGGTTCCATCATCCCCGTTCGCGCTTGGCTCTCTCTGCACCTCAGCCCCGGGGGAGATTATGCCTCTGATGCCGTCACTTCCCCTCCTAGGCTGGGTTTCATTCCTCTTGTGTTCTATTGACCCTGAGATGATCAAGGTACTAGGTTATGTACAGATCCCCTAGATGTTATTTATTTTCATTACACATGTTCTGGTGCATGAATGTCTTAATCTCTTTCCTCTTCTTTAGATACTTTACTGGCATCCAATACTCCTGATGAATGGACGGAGGTCCAAGAAACGCGTCGAGATTACACTAAAACTCGGATGCAATAATTTATTCTAATATTTTATTCTGATTTTCTTATTCTAGTTGTTTATGAATTGATATACATATTGTTTTCATATTGGAATTAATTGGGATAAGACCGTATGTGAGATCCTATTTTAATATATTTATACTCCCATATGAATTGTATACTGTTTAATATTTATTGTCTATCAGAAATTATGAACTGTATTACTGCATGTCTTCTAGAATAAATATTCCTTTTTTACATTTCATGCCTCATTCAAAGTCCCGTTACTCTGGTTTTATCCAATTTTGAATATATTGCAGCTTATCAATCATTAGATGTGGTGGGTGTAGTTTTCTTTTTTAGGCTTTTTTCTCTCTGTTTTCATCTGGTGATCTGGCCAATAACACACCTCCCATATTAGAGTGCCCTCACTCTGGATGAAAGAACACAGGGGGTGTATTTGGACAACAGCATTGTTAATTTGGAGGGAAGAGAGAATTAGAAGGACTAGCAGATTGAGATACACTAACAAACTGAGGCCAAATTCCAGATAACACTTTATAAGCAATTGCAGCAGTTTCTTTTTCCTTTTGGGATAACAGTTTTACATAAATAAATAAAAAGCTGATGACTGTAAGCACCCTTGTCAGTGGTTAGTGGTTTGTCTCATGTCTAACTGTTACAGAGTAACATTTGTAGAGCTTGTTCTGTTGAAAAACAACATACTTGCTGAATGGATCACAAGATGAAAAATAAAAAAGAAAGCCTAAAAAAGAAAATGGATGCAGAAATCACATCTAAGAATTGGTAAGTTGCAATATAATAAATGTTTTCTTTTGGGTTTAATACTGCTTTAAACATGAAATTGTGGAACCTGATCCTTAACCGCTTACTACCCGCGGTGTACCTATTATCCTGGGGCGCCGTCATATGAAGGCGCACCAAAACAGCCTCTCTTGCGCGCCCCCGGGGGCGCGTGGAGCGGCGATCGTGACCACGCCGTGTTGCTAGAACACGGCGCGATCCCGATCTCAGTAAAGAGTCAATGACATGACTCTTTACCCATGTGATCGGCTGTGTCCAATCACAGCCGGTCACATGTAAATGAGGAAGTGCCGTTATTCGGCTCTCCTCGGCTCACACTGTCAGTGTGTGAGCCGAGGAGAGCCGATCAGCGGCTCCTCCTCATAGGGAACACAGAGAAATGTAATCAGGGCACTGATCACCAGTGCCCTGATTACACAAGAGGGAAATAAACTGCTATAACTGCCCACCATCAGTGCCCACAATCAGTGCCCATAGTGCTGCCAGTCAGTGCCCATCAGTGCCTGCTCATCTAGGCACTGATGAGCACTGACTGGCAGCACTATGGGCACTGAGTGTGGGCACTGATGGTGCTGCTCATCAGTGCTGCCCATCAGTGCTCGTCAGTGCCACCCGTCAGTGTCCATCAGTGCCACCCATCAGTGTCCATCAGTGCCACCTCTAAGTGCCCATCAGTGCCGCCCGTCAGTGCCGCCTCAGTGCCCATAAATGCCACCTCTCAGTGCCCATCAGTGCCACCTCGCAGTGCCCAGCAGTGCCACCTATCAGTGCTCATCAGTGCTGCCTATCAGTGCTCATCAGTGCTGCCTATCAGTGCTCATCAGTGCCACCTATCAGTGCCACCTATCAGTGCTCATCAGTGCGGCACATTAGTACCTCCTCATCAGTGCCACCTCATCAGTGCCCATCAGTGCAGCCTATCAGTGCCCATCAGTGCTGCCTCATCAGCGCACATCAGTGAAGGAGAAAAATGTATTTATTTTAAATCAAATTTTATTTTTTACTCACAGAAAATAAGAAAAACTTCAAAATTTTCTGACTTTTTTCATTTTTTTTGTAAGAAATAAAAAACCCAGAGGTGATTAAATACCACCAAAAGAAAGCTCTATTTGTGTGAAAAAAATGATAAAAATGTCATATGGGTACAGTGTAGCATGACCGCGCAATTGTCATTCAAAGTGTGAGAGCGCTGAAAGCTGAAAATTGGCCTGGGCAGGAAGGGGGTGAAAGTGCACTGTAGGCAAGTGGTTAAAGTATAACTAAAGGCAAAACTATTTTTTACTGTTGGATAGAGTAGAGAGGGATTAGAACTCTTGTCCATTTTTATTGCTGTCTGTGCCCCCATTAGGGAGATTCATCCTCTCCATTTGTCCTGCTTACCATTATTATTAACTGTTTGCCGACCGCCCGCTGCAGTTGTACAGCGGCAGTCTGGCACTCCCAGGCAAAGTGCCATACATGTACGGTGCTAGCCTGGGAGGAACTGGGGGCGATCGCGTGCCGCCGGAGGCACGCTCCCGCTCCCGCTAGTTGGCTGGGGAGTCAGCGTGTGTGACCGGCAGCTCCGATGGCTGCCGGCCACTCGCGATCTCCCTCTGCAGTGAGAGGACAGACGGCTGATGTAAACACAGCCGTCTGTCCTTCTCACTAAAGTAATCACAGAGGCGTAGGCACAGAGATCCTGCTATTTAGGATCGCAAGTCTCTATGATTACATCACAAGCCACGCCCCCCCACAGTTAAACCCTTCCCTGCCAGTGTCATTTTTACAGAAACAGTACATATTTATAGCACTGATTACTGTAGTAATGTCACTGGTACCCCCAAAAGTGTCAAAAATGTCAGTCAAGGGGTCCGATCTGTCCGCCGCAATGTCGCAGTCCCCGCAAAAAAAAAAAATCACAGATCGCCGCCATTAGTAGTTAAAAAAAAAAAAACAATAAAAATGACATAAATCTTTCCCGTGGTTAGTAAACGCAATAACTTTTGCACAAACCAATCAAAATACACTTATTGAGATTTTTTTTACCAAAAATATGTAGCAGAAAACAAATTGGCCTAAAATGTTAAAAAAAGTTTCAAAATTGTCGCTCTTTTTTTGTTTATAGCGCAAAAAATAAAAATCGCACAGGTGATCAATTACCACTAAAAGAAAGCTCTGTTTGTGGGGGAAAAAAAGGACATCAATTTAGTTTGGGTACAGCGTCCGCACAATTGTCCGTTAAAGTCACGCAGTGCCGAATCACAAAATAGGGCCTGGTCTTTGAGCAGCTAAATCTTCCAGGGCTAAAGTGGTTAAAGGTGAAAGTAAAAGAAAATCCCAAATTTTGGGTTGTCCCCAGAAAAGTAATAGGGGGGAAATCTTCTAATGGTGACACCAGTTTTGGTAACCTGGGGGTCCCAAAGGAATTTCCTTAATTTGTAGGGATTTTCTCCCACTTCCTGTTTGGTTATGGGACATGAAGTAAAGGGAAATCTCCGCAATGGGACACAGATGACAAAAAAAAAATCTGATAGCGGTTACTACCCTCCCTTGCTCTGTCCAAAATGTTAAAAAAAGTTTTGCCTACAGTTCTACTTTAAGACCATTACTGTGTATGAGGAAAAAAAAAAAAAGGGTGGTAAAAACATTTAGGTTTTTTTTTTTATAGAGAAAAGACACCCATCTGCCAAGGACACTATCAAAACACAGATGCATGCTGGGAATGAAAGGGGTTATGTCAGAACAGTCACCTTTTTTTTTTTACCAGTGTCCAAATCCTCCTGTAGGCAGCAGTATAAGCTAATGTTTCTTAACCTTATGCCCCTTAACCAATTTAGCACTGGAAGATTCTACCCCCCTGCATGACCTGGCCATTTTTTTTTTTAATTTAGCACTGCGCTACTTTGACAGGCAATTGCATGGTCATGCAACGCTGTACCCAAACAAAATTTATATAATTTTTTTACACAAAGTTGGATTTTTGTCTTACCGTAAAATCCTTTTCTCTGATGTTTATTGCCGACAAAGCTCCAGAATCTTCTTGACCACTGGGTTATGCTGCCCCCTACAGGAGTAGGACACTAGGTAGGAAAAAGCTTTACCATGCCTATGGGGCAGTCCCAGGGGATATACTCCCACTTCCTGCTATAGGCATTCAGTTTAGTTGCAAGCAGTGTCAGAAGAAAAAAAGGCCCAACTCAATAGAGGGTTGGGTGTTATGTCCGCCAATGAACATCGGAGAAAAGGATTTTACGGTAAGACAAAAATCCAATTTTCTCTTTTGTTCATTGACAGACGCTTTCAGAATCTATTGACCACTGGGACGTCCCAAAGCTGTGTTAAACATGAGGGGTTGGAAAAAACACGGCAGAAAAAATCCCAAAGGCTAAACCTAGCCAACCAGGTAACATGGAGCTCAAAAGGGAACAACTGGAGCTCACCTGAAAAAAAACATACACCCTCAAAGAGGACTAGTCCTCTCAAACAGCGGCTTGCAAAACCCTGAGGCCAAAAGCAGCATCCGCAGATGCCAGCACGTCTATTTTGTAAAATTTTGTGAAAGTGTGCACAGACAACAAAGTTGCCACCTTGCAAACCTGCATTACTGACGCCTGATGGCAGAAGGCCCAGGAGGCACTAAGAGCCCGCATAGAAAGAGCCTTAACAGGGAAAGAAGCAACCTGACCCTTGATTGAATAGGCCTACACGACCGTCTGTCTGATCCATTTGGAAATTGTCGTAGCAGACGCGGTAAACCCCTTGCGAGGTTCATCGATAAGGACAGATAGTGAGTCTGATTTCCAAAGTGACTTGGTTGCCGCCGGGTACACCCTGATCGCCCGAAACTACATCCGGAGAATGCAAGGAAATCTCCTTAGGATGCTTAGGCTTAGGACACAGGGAGGGCAACACAATGTCTTAATTTAGAAGGAAACCAGAGACAACCTTAGGAAGGAATGACTGACAAAGGCAAAGCACCACTTTATCTCTGTGAACCACCAAGTAAGGTGAACGACAAGACAAGGCTGCCAGCTCCGACACCGTGCATGCAGAAGTAATCGCCACTAAGAAGGCTACCTTCTGGAACAATGTAAGCAGAGGAATCTCGCAAATATTTTCGAAAGGCGGTTTCTGAAGAACCTACAGCACAAAACTGAGATCCCACAGGGGCAACAGAGACCGCACAGGTGGAGCCAAGTGGCGAACCCCCATGAACAAAGGTGCGAACCAAGGAATGCGTAGCTAAAGGACATTGAAAGAAAATCGCCAAGGCCAAAACCTGGTCCTTGATGGTACCCAAGGCCAGGTGCTGTTCCACACCTCTTTGAAGAAACGTTAAAATTCGAGCCACTGAAAAGGAATGGGGAGAAACCCCCAGAGACTTACACAACGCAAATTACGACTTCCAAACGAGATTGTAAATCTTCCTAGAGGTAGATTTTCTGGCTTTTAACAGCACAGGGACAACCCTCTATCCTTCAGCACCTGGCTTTCAAAAGCCAAGCCCTTAAAGCAAACGACTGTAAAGCAAGATGGAAGATCAGCCCTTGAGCCAATAGGTCTTCTCTGAGAGGGAGTCACCAAGGGACATCAGCGACCAGCCATACTAGATTAACATACCAAGACCGGCTAGGCCAGTCTGGGGCAACTAGGATGACCAGGAATTCCTTCTGCCCTGTCGTTAGCAGAAGTTTTGGCAGAAGTTTTAGTGGGGGAAAGGCATATATCAGACAGTACTGGCCCCAAGGCACCACCAGTGTGTCTGTGGTGTCAGCCAGAGGATCCCAAAACCTTGCCACGAATCTCTGCACCTTCCTGTTGAGACAAAAGGTCAACAGGTCCACCTCGGGAGTTCCCCACCAGAGACACAACTGATAAAACACCTTCGGATGAAGTGACTATTCTCCCTGGTCCAGCGCCTGTCAACTTAGGCATTCCGCCTGCCAGTTTTTTACCCCTGGAATATGCACAGCAGAGAGGCCCAGAACGAAACGTTCCGCACACCTTAGAATATCGGCTACTTCCCGAGCCGCTAGGACACTATTTTTGCACCCTTGGTGATTGACATATGCCACAGCCGTGGCATTGTCCAATTGAATCTGAACCAGCTACCCCTGAAGGTGAGCCATCCAATGTACCAGACAAAGTTTGATCGCCCGAAGTTCCAGTACATTGATCGGTAAGTCTGGACTCCTCCAGAGTCCAAACCCCCTGAGCACAATCAGTGCCCAAGACACCTACCCACCCAGAAAGGCTGGCATCCGCTGTGACCACTGTCCAGTACAGGGGAAGGAAGGATTTTCCCTGTCGAAGAGCCGGAGAGCAAAGTCACCAAATCAGGGACCCTCTCATACTCAGGCTTAGCAGAATCAGATTGTCTAGAGACTGTGGATTCTTGTCCCACTTGGCAAGAATCTCTCTGCAGGGGTCTCGTGCGGAACTAGGCAAACAAAACCGCTTCAAAAAGGTAGACACCATCAGGCCCAGCACCCATATGCATGTCCTGAGAGAAGATTGACTGCTGGACAACAGAAGTCGAATGGTATCCTGCAGCTTCTGGAGCTTGCCCAGCGGAAGAAACACCCTGGCTGAAGCTGAGTCCAGAGTCAGACCCAGATGGTCCAACTTGGTGGAGGGAACCAAAGCAGACTTCTGTAAATTCAATGTCTAACCAAACTCCTGCAGAGTCCACACGGTAATGTCCAGGTTGTCTTTTAGCAGTCGGAGACTCTGCTCGCAGAAGAAGATTGTCCAGGTACCCCAGTACCACAATCCTCCCGCTGTCGCAACATTGCTAGCACCGGGGCCAACACTTTTGTGAATACCCGAGGAGCTGAGGCAAGACCAAAGGGTAACATAACAAATTGATAATGTTCCTTACCCACGGCAAAGCAGAGGAAGCACTGATGCTCAACATATATTGGGATATGGAGGTAAGCGTCCTTGATATCGATAGAGGCCAGAAGATCCCCTTCATTAAGGGATGCCACTACCGCACGAATGAACTCCATCCGGAACTTCTGTTCTTGCACAAAGCGGTTCAGGGCCTTGAGGTCCAGGATTGGACCAACTTTGCCTTCCTTCCTGGGAACCGTAAACAGGTTGGAATAAAAGCGTTCCGAGTTTGGAACCTGTACAATCACCGCTTGCAGTAGCAAATCTTGTCCCGCCTCCGAAGAGACCACGTAAGCGGTCTGGGGACAAATGAAGGTTGGAATGAAAAAACCTCTCTGAAGGATAAGACCGAAATTAAATCTTGTTGCAGGACCGAATCAGCTCATGGACCCACCTGTCTTGAATCAGAGAGGTCCACGGGTCCGGAAAAAAGCAAAAGAAGCAGAAGAGGGCTTGTCTGCAGGTCTGGAAGGACCTGCTCTCGGCTTACCAGGCCAGGACCTCTTGAAACCTCAGAAGACGGTCCTAACGGATTTGAATCCTTTGTCTTGAGACCCTGAGGAACGAAAAAGCCTTTTATGAGCCGAGAAAAAAGGACCATGTCTGCGACGAGACTCCTTGCCCCTGGAAGCCTGTGGGAGAAGTGTACTCTTTCCTCCTGTAAGTCCCTTAATGATTTCATCCAGGGAAGACCCGAACAGGTGATCCCCCACAAAGGGGAGATGAATCATCCTCACTATCAGAACACTCAGGGTGCGTGGACACAGACCCAGCAGTGTGACTCACGTCTGCTGCGGCCAGATCAGAATCTGAGGAGACAGAGGAGGCAGGTGAAGGCGGTGGACGCTTTTTGCTGGTCCGTTTTTGCAGGACCATATCAACCTTGGACACTAAGGACTTCAGAGCCACCGCCATTGTAGACAAGGTGGACTGGGACCCAGAAGAGCCAGCTGCCTCTGAGATGGGATCAGGTGGTGAAATTTGCTCCAGGGACTCCATGGTTAACCATGCAAGCACACAGGCAAAGTGAGAAAAAACACTGCTAAATGACCCCTCCCATCACGCTAATGGCACCACAAGTCCCAGCACAACCAGCCACAGCTATAGCAGAGAGAGGGAGAGCCACTAGGCCCACACAGGAACTCACCACCCCCATTCAGCACAGAGCAAAGCGCCGGATGCTGTACACCATGCGGCAATCAAAGAGAAAGAGGAAGTCCAGGAGTCAGCACTAGAGGTCCACCGTTGCAGTCACTGCCCATAAGGCTCTAATCAATGGGAAACCACAAAAAAATGGCCGCTGGGCTACATAAACATGGCCATCGATATTACAGCCAGCCATCCTCAACAAAATGGTGGCTCCACGCAGCTCCTGGGACCCACAGGGAGCCCCAAGGAAACATTTTGACAGTAAAGGGGGGTTCTGATAGGAGCCCCCACCAGGACAGCTCCCCCTAAAAAATGCACGATCGGCTGCCAGCGGTGCCCTCCCCCCTAGCCCTCACTGCCTGCTTGACACCCCCAAAAACTAACCTCGACAGGTATGGTCACCCCCTAGGGGGGGGGAAGGAGGGGGGAGAAGGATGGGGGAGCTAGGTGTGGGTAGATGGGGGGTGGTCCACAAGGGACACTGACATATAGGGGGGGGTGTGGGAAGGAGGTGAACCCAGGGATCTAACCATCCCAGGGAGGGGCCCAGGTCCACCCAGAAAGGCCACCAGGGAAGGGGGACACTACTTACCATACCATAGAACTGGGTGGGCACTATTCCAGGCAGACCACCGCACCATCGGAATGGGGGTGCTGTGAGCCAGGAGGCACGCTGCAACTCAGGCCTAGACCGCCTTGTATGCGCCCTCACGAGGCGTTTAACTCACAAGCCAGCCCCCGTCCAGTGGGAATATGTCGCAGCCGACCTAGCGTGGAGCTGAGATCTGCATGCACTCACTGGCCAGACTGGGGAGACCATAAGGATCTAGAATATCCATTCCGTTGCCCAGTCCAGCAATTGATTGTAGTTCTCACAGGAACAGAAAATATTAAAAGAGGAAAAAAAATAAGTTTAAAAATGAAAAAATGCCAGAACCAGAGATCCCAGCAATGATCCTTACTCCTGACTAGGCAGAAAAAAACGGAATGCCTATAGCAGAAAGTGGGAGTATACCCCCTGGGACTGCCCCATAGGCGTGGTAAAGCTTTTTCTGCCTAGTGTCCTACTCATGTAGGAGGCAGCCTAACCCAATGGTCAAGAAGATTTTGGAGCTGTGTTTGTCAATGAACGAAAGAGAAATAGAGATTTCTTTTGGTGGTATTTGATCACCACTGTTTTTTTTTATTTTTGCAATATAAATGTAAACAAAAACTGAAATCTTTTAGGGGAAGTAAAAATAAAACACCAAAAGAATGTAGTTGCATAAGTGTGCACACCCTCTTATAACTGGGGATGTAGATGTGTTCAGAATTAAGCAATCGCATTCAAACTCGTCAGTACACACCTGCCATCATTTAATGTGCCTCTGATTAACCCTAAATATAGTTCCGCTCTTCTAGTAGGTCTTTCCTGACATTTTCTTAGGCGCATCCTACAGCAAAAGCCACGGTCCGCAGAGAGCTTCCAAAGCATCTGAAGCATCTCATTGTTAAAATGTATCAGTCAGGAGAAGGGTACAAAAGAACTTCAAGGGCATTAGATATAACATGGAATATAGTGAAGATAGTCATCATCAAGTGGAGGAAATATGGCATACAGTGACATTACCAAGAGCTGGATGTCCCTCCAAAATTGATGAAAATAGTTGTGGAAAAGAGGGTCAGACAGGCAGTGCTCATAACGTTAAAATAAATGTTTCAAGTAAGCTTATATTGGATTGTCAAATATACTGTATAAAGACTACTGTAGGTACAGTATTGCTATCGCCATGCTAATGTTAAAAAATGAAAGTGTATGCTGTGACCATAGAACTCTTTTTAAAACTGATTCTATGAACAAAACAGACACGTTCACCCATGCTCACTCTATGTGACCTTGGAGTCCCTGTTAGTTAGACTTCAGGATTGTGTTGATGTACATATGCAGCTTGCTTTTAGGCATTGTTTGCATTTGACATCTGTTTGGGACAACTCTGAGATCATTAAGTGCGATGCGGGAACCCTGCAAATCCACTGCGGGTTCCCGCATTGCACTAGACTCACAGGCAGTTCACACTGCCATTTGCGAATTGCTGGGGGTGTCAATACATAGTTAACAACACCCCCAGATCAGTTTGCATATTGCAGTGCGAACTGTCAATTCGGACATGAATCGGATCGCTTAGGTGTGAACACCCACGCGATCCGATTCTGGTGCGGACCAAAAAAAGGGTCAGGTGCGACTTTGGTTCGAATGCGATGCAAATTCAGCAATGTATTCTGTATGGCTGAATTTGCAATGCACAGACACCGCATGTGATTTGCAGAGCAGTGTGCTGTGAATTACATGCGATGTCTGATATCGCATATGTGTGAACCGGCACTTAGACTTTGACAGGTGCATTTGACCTAGAGCTGATCTCCTTCTGACATGCATTTGAACTCCTTCCAAGCTGCATTGGTGTTTCAAACTGCTTTTGTGTTCCACTGACTTGTATGTAGAGAGAAGCAATGCCCAACGGCACAGGTCCTTGTAAAGTCTGTGTATCCAGATACAGTTGTCTCAAGGCTGCTTTCTCCCTGCTCATGTAAACACTAATAATATCATTAACAAAAGAAGCTAAGGACGGATATAAACATGTTCTGGCTTTGACAAAGTCATTTTTACAAGCAGGAATAAAATCTACAAGTACAATGACACGTGAGAAGCATTATCTCCTATGGATAACATCAGCAACTATTTTTGGTGCTTATTGATAAAATGTTATTTCAGCTTGTGGTGCCAAATAAATCAATGTGAACTTGTAAACTGAAGGTCTTGTCAATATTAAACCAGGTCATACCCTATTTACTTTTAGAAGGACTACTGCCTTAAAGTATATAGAAAATTGTCTAATATGTTGTTTTTCTAGATTTTCACTTACTTTAAAGAGGAAGTAAACCCTGCACAAAAAAAAAATGAGAAAAAAAAAACTTTTGGCAAAAGCATAATGAGCTAGTATGCATCGCATACTAGCTCATTATGAAATACTTACCTTAAAAACAAAGCCCCCGCAGTGCCGCCCGCACAGCGACCGGACAGCCGACATGTTCGGCCGTCCTGCTTCCTGGTTCGCGTCCTCGGGCATACTGATTGGCTGGAGGCGCAATTACATCTCTCCCAAACATGCACGCGGGAGCCGCCATTTACGGCACAGGGCTCTGAAGGAACAGCATGGGTGGCCGTTCCTTCAGAGCGCATGCACCGATGATGTCATCGGCTGCATTAAAAGTAAATATCTCCTAAACGGTGCAAGTTTAGGAGATATTTACAGTACCTATAGGGAAGCCTTGTTAAAGGCTTCCCTATAGGTACAACTTCCAAGAGAGGGTTTACAACCTGTAATGGTTAAAGTGTAGTTAAATTGGACCGTTATCTGAAATTTAAAGCAGCACTTTAACTATACCAACTTGATAAAAATAATGTTCTGTAGCAAGGAACATAGATAATAATTATGATACCAAAATCAGTGTGTGCTGTAAATGGCCTCCAGCGTTGTTACGGTTTCTTCTTGCTGGACTCTGCCATTTTGCTGAAGCCCAGAACCCCTGAACAGCAGTAATCTTTAGGCTGACAGCCGATCGGCCTCTACAAATTCAGAACAGTGCCTAAAAAAAAAAAGAGCAATCGAGCATGTGCAGAGCATGGAGAGACAGTGCATTAGTGGATTTTAAACAGTATACTGTAGGTACTTAAAGCGGAGTTCCACCCTGGATTTTTTATTTTTTTTTTTAATACCCCCGGGACAGTCAGGGCTAGTACATTCCACAATGGCTAGCCTCTGATCTGTCCCGGGTTGCACTTACCTGTTAGGACAAATACTTACCTTGCAAACGTCTTGTCCAGCGCTCCCATCTCAGATGTGGGCAGCTTGAAGCCAGCGAGATCCCCTTCGGCGTCTTCTTCCGCCTTCTTTGGTCCCACGATGCTCTGCGCCGGCCCCGACGTCACTTCCGGGTCGCGCGCCCGGAACTGACGTCGGGGCCGGTGCAGGCGCAATGATTCCTGGGAGCTATGACGTTCAGCTCCCAGGAATCATTGCAGAGCCAGGAAGTGACGACGGGCCGCGGCCGAGGAAGGAGGAAGAAGGAAGTAAGGTAAGTATTTTTTCTTCGCTACGAGGTAAGTAAAAAAAAAAAAAATATGCGATTATCCATTTCTTTTTCAGGTGACCCGGAGCGAGAAGATGGAGGTAAGTATAAAAATAGGGTGGAACTCCACTTTAATGTTAATTTATTTAATGTTCTACCACCAAAAGGAAGCCAGCATGAACTGATCTAGCAGGACATCATTTTCTGACTAAAGTTTCACTTTTTACCTTGTTTCTCATGTTCACCCTCAGCCTGTTAGGAAATATTTATTTTTGTCTTTGGGGATTAAGTACCTTTTTTCGGTGGTACCTGTTCACACTAACTCACCCAAGCAAGGATGACAGTCTCAGCCCACCTGCATCCTCCTGGAATTATGTCACACTTCCCACGAGGCTGCAGAACCAGTCTCATGGCAGGCTGAGTCGCATGCATGTAGGGAGCTGGCTATGCATCATTAGGCAGTGACCGGCTGCTCCTAAACCAAGATGGAAGTGCCAAGGACCAGGAAGCCTAGAAAACATGGGCTGTGTGGAAGACCGCGCTGAACTGCATAATTTGTTCATCAACAACGGGCCTAAGCATCAGAACTACACCACAGAGCCAATGGAAGAAGATGGCCTGGTCTAATAAATCCAAGACTAATTTGTGGAACACAACCATTAATTTATTGTGTTGACTTGGCCTCCAAATTCAATGTGTGTGTTTGTATTGCATCTTTTTTTACCAGTGTTTATGCTAGCTGCTGTCATATATTGGGGAGTGCAGGTTTGTTCTTATTATTTCACTTCAATAGACCAGACTGATCTACTATGCAAACAAACTACTCTTCACAGGACCAAGACCATGCAAACCTCGCTAGGTACTTTTCACGATTAATCACATTTATTTTGCTGTTACTGTCTGTAATAATATTTTTCTGTAACTCTTGTCTTGCATTGGTTTTTTCTTTCATTAAAATTATATTTAAAAATCATTAAAATGTTAGTTGACCTTTAAAGAAAATATGTAAAAGTGAACTAACACTGGACACCTCACCCGCCCGGTCCCCACTGTATTTATTTCCAGGGTTGCCAAGCTGTCATAGTGTGAAATCCCCACTCTTCTTCATCTCCATGAGCACTTCCAGGACAGACCAGATGAATTTTGATTGGTCAGCGCCATCAGCGTGATGGCATTGATCAAAAAGAATCCGTCTAGAACCATGCTGGAATTGCTGACACAGAAGCAGCATTTGAAATCCCCTGACTGCTGGAGCAGCTGGGGGGGTGCTAACAGTTTGGGAACCTCAGAGGTAAGTACAGCATGGACCAAGCATGTAGGGAGGGTGCCTAGTGTTAGTTCACCTTTACACCTTTTTTTCTGTAAATGATTTACCCACTTCATGACTAGGCCTTTTTTTTTTTTTGCGATACGGCACTGTGTTATTTTAACTGACAATTGCGTGGTCGTGCGACACAGTACCCAGATAAAATTGATGTGATTTTCTTCCCACAAATAGAGCTTTCTTTTGGTGGTGTTTAATCACTACTGCATTTTTTATATAAACAAAAAAGACCAACAATTTTGAAAAAAAAAAAAAACAATATTTTTTACTTTCTGCTATAAAACATATCCAATAAAAAATTTTTAAATTTTAATTTCTTCATACATTTAGGTCAATATGTATTCTGTTGCATGTTCTAGGCAAAAAAAAAAAATCCCAAATAAGCGTATATTAATTGTTTTTTACGCAAATGTTATAGCATCTACAAACTATGCTATATATTTATGGAATGTGCTTTTTTTCTATACTAGTAATTGCGATGATCAGCAATTTATAGGGGGACTGTGATATTGTGGCGGACTATCAGGCACTAACTAACACTTTGACTCACACTAACTAACACTTTAACCAGTGACACTAATACAGCGATCAGTGCTAAAAATACTGTACTAATGACACTGGCTGGGAAGGGGGTTAAACATCTAAGGTGATCAAAGGGTCAACTGTGTGTCGAGTCAGTGTTTTTGTGTACACAGTGTGCTGCTTTCACTAGGAGATAAGAATCGATTCTAGTCTCTGCTTTGCAGAGACACAAGATCGGTCCCTTCCCCCTAGTCAGAACTAAGCTAAGCCTTGTTGGCATATCTCAGTTCTCTGTGTCGACACAGGTAACGACTGGTGGGTACCAGAGGACATCGAGACCCCGAGACCCGCAGATCAGTTTCTGCTGTCAATTATCACAGCAGAAGTGCCCTGCTGGCGGCGCGCGCACCCCCTGCAGGCAGAAGTGCAGGATCACTTATATATATATATATATATATATATATATATGTGATCCTGAGCACAGCTGCCATTCTGCTATAGGGTGGTCAGCAAGTGGTTAAGCTGAATCTCGGTGTAGCACCCTCCTAGATAGGTGCTAGGTAAAGGCATTTTTTTGCTCCATCTGCTTATCAGGGGAGCCTGATCAGTAGTTTTGTCTGTTCCATGTATCCATGTGTGATTCACTTGGTCTGAGGGAGTGTCCCCACTGTATCCAATAGGGGAGCCTGTTGGACAGTGGAGGAAACCCAGCCAGTGACACACAGGCTTTTGTGGCTGTCCAAGTGGGATGGCACACGAGTGGTGCATCCTGGGATAGGCTATAAAAGCCAGGGGCACATGTGACAGGTCGTCTTTGGGCGGGAAGCCAGGTCCCAGGAGGAGGGTGACCTTGGTCTCTCCTCCTGTCAGCAAGGAAGGTGGTCACAGGCAGTCGGCCTAGTGGATCCAGTATGTGAGGTTGAGCCAGGAGGTCCAGGATACTGAGAAGTGGAGCTGAAGGCAGAGCAACCCAGGGAAAAACAGTGTCCGTGAGTACTGGGAAGCTTGCCAGGGGTCTGCCCAGGAAGGGGACCACTCCAGTGGAGAGTCAGTGGACAAGGAGCTAGCATGCACGGGAATTGAGAAAGGGGGTGCCAAGTCAGGACCCTAAAGAGAAACCCAGTCAGGAACCTATTTTCCACTTCACTTCAGTGGCAAGGTGAAGCAGCGGCCTTGCCGCACTCATGGCAGTTAGTGTCCTCAAAAATTGACTGTTCATTGTCTAAACCAAGTCTTAACCACTTACCGCATATCAACGTACCGGTACGTCGGGTAACTTTGCGGTAGTATACCGGGATGATGTCTCTAGCTAGAGACACCATCCTGGTACCTTGGTTTGAAGCCGACGGTCGGCTTTCCGTCGGTAACGACCGATGCGGCTCGGGAGCCGCTCGATCGTTACCCGGGTGAGCAGGAGGGGACGTCCCCCCCCTCCCGCCGCCTTCCGTGGCTTTGCTCGGGGCTCCCGTCCCACCGGGGAGCCCCGAGCACCCAGCCGGCACGTCCGCTGGCTGGATGGAGTCCCGATGAATGCCGGAAACGGCATCGATCGGGTCTCCGATGACGTAACCCGGAGGCGGCGTCCATGACGTCACTTCCGGGTTACTGTGCTGCAAAAGGCGGCAGATTTGAAAAACGGCTGTATGCAAAAATGCCGTTTTCGGCGTTTTGCATACAGGGAAGTGTAGTGGAGGGGTCTAGGGTCTTTTAGACCCTCGATCCCTCCATAAAGTGTACCTGTCACTACATATTGGTGTCACAAGGGATGTTTACATTGCTTGTGACAGCAATAAAAGTGATCAGATTTTTTTTTAAAAAAAAAAAAACCTGTAATAAAGTTAAGAAAAAATAAATAGGAAAAAAAAAAATTTAGCCGCCCCCGTCACCGTTAGCTCGCGCACAAAAAAAACGTATACGCAAGTCGAGCCGCAAATGAAATCGCTGTTCAAACCACACATGTGAGGTATCGCCGCGATCGCCAGAGCGTGGGCAATAATTTAAAAAAAAGAGCTACACTCTAACTCTAAACTGGTAACCGTTAAATACATTTAAAGTGTCGCAGATTGATATCTCTTTTGACCGTAGTTTGTCGCCATCCCACGGGGGGGCGCAATTTTAAACCGTAACATGTTGGGTATCTATTTACTTGGCGTGACATCATCTTTCACAATATACAAAAAAAAAATGGGCTAACTTTACTGTTTAGTATTTTTTAAATGCAGTGAAATGTGATTTTTCAAATTTTTTCCAAAAAAATGGCGTTTTAAAGACCGCTGCGCAAATACCGCGTGACAAAAATTTTTGCAATGACCGACATTTTATTCTCCAGAGTCTTTGCTAAAAAAATATATATAATGTTTGGGGGTTCTAAGTAGTTTTCTAGGAAAAAAAACCTGTTTTAAACTTGTAAACAAAAAGTGTCCGAAATAGGGCTGGGGCTTAAGTGGTTAAAGTAATACGTTTTATAGACTGTTGCTATGGGTAACCCAAGGGAATCCACACTCAGCAGCTCCCTAGGGGGCAGTGCTACATCTAAATGGTCTAACTTCAGAAATCAAAAATCTGCACCTCTGTGAAGGCTACCATATTTAAAACTCTGTTACATTCCTGTCTTGGCGTGGCAGCGAGTGCAACAGACATGTCTTAAAGGTCAGAATTACTACAGCAGATGCTGTGAACAGCGTGTGTTACACATGGCGGCTACTAGTGGCGGCTGGTGTTCAAAATTTTTTTGGGGGGGGGGGGGCGCAAGCAGAAAAAATCTAATAGGCATTGCTTTGCGGCAAAAGACGCGGCAAAAAATTGCATGACTTTGAGGTCACAAAGGTGTGAAAGGGGCCTTCGGTAATCTAAGTATAGTGTGCCCCCATCAATGCAGAGTTACTACAGTGTGCCCCCATCAATGCAGAGTTACTACAGCGTGCCTCCATTCAATGCAGAGTTACTACAGCGTGCCCCCATTCAATGCAGAGTTACTACAGTGTGCCCCTATCAATGCAGAGTTACTACAGCGTGCCTCCATTCAATGCAGAGTTACTACAGCGTGCCCCCATTCAATGCAGAGTTACTACAGCGTGCCCCCATTCAATGCAGAGTTACTACAGTGTGCCCCCATCAATGTAGAGTTACTACAGCGTGCCCCCATCAATGCAGAGTTACTACAGCGTGCCCCCATTCAATGCAGGGTTACTACAGCGTGCCCCCATTCAATGCAGAGTTACTACAGTGTGCCCCCATTCAATGCAGAGTTACTACAGTGTGCCCCCATTCAATGCAGAGTTACAACAGCATGCCCCCATTCAATGCAGTGACCAGCATGCCCCCCATCAATGCAGTGACCAGCGTGCCGTGCCCCCTTCAATACAGTGACCAGCGTGCCGTGCCCCCATCAATACAATGACCAGCGTGCCGTGCCCCCATCAATGCAGTGACCAGCGTGACGTGCCCCCATCAATGCAGTGGCCAGCGTGCCGTGCCCCCATCAATGCAGTGGCCAGCGTGCCGTGCCCCCTTCAATGCAGTGACCAGCATGCCGTGCCCCCTTCAATGCAGTGACCGGCGTGCTGTGCCCCCATCAATGCAGAGAGACTTACCTGCAGCGGCGGCTTCTCCTCAGTCCCCCGGCGTCTCTTCGAGTCCTCCTGCCTCCTCCTCGGCCAATGGCATGCGTTCACCTTTCGGCCAATCAGGAGCGAGTCTCGGACCTGCTTCCTGATTGGCCAGGAGGAGGATCCGTGCGACAAAAAAAAAATCCCATTGAACTCGATGTGTCCGGCGCCCTGCATGCAGATTAGGGGGCTGGACGCATGGATAGTGGGGGCGGCGCCCCTGCGCCCCCAACACACCGGCCGCCACTGCATTGTAGCAAAGTGTAATTTCTTCAGTGTTGTCACATGAAAAGATATAATAAAATATTTATAAAAATGTGAGGGGTGTACTCACTTTTGTGAGATACTGTAGGTGTTTAGGTGTCTTTATAAGGTTTAGGTGGTTTTCTTGTCAAGTCAATCATGCATATCAATGAATTCTAGAAGTCAGAACTTCTAATCTACAAACTTGTTTCAGGTCAGTGAATTAGAAAGAACTAGAATTATCATTTAGCATGACAGCGAAGGAACCAACATTTACAGCAATGGCAGCCTTCATAACACTTCTGTTCAGGTTTCCTAGTAATAGCAGGATGTCTACGCAGACAAAATAGTGATGTATCACTAACATAGACACCCTCTAACAGTGTCACGGCACTGCCGCGTACTCACCTGCATCTGGGTGCCTGCGGCGTTCTCGCAACAGAGTCTCGGTGCTTGCCGTCCTCAGAGACACCTCCTCCGGGTCTGTGGTGGTTCCTCCTCCTCCCCTCACCTCTGAGGACCACAGCGGCACACTGTCATGGCAAGATGGCGGCCGCCATGCGGTTCCAGTGTTTTACACAGAGGGAGAGAGGAGAGTTGAAGATCTGGTAAGGTCAGGTTCTATGAAGCGAATCAAGATGGCGCTGGGTCTCTGACCTCCCTTTATAGCTCCTGGCAGCCCCACCTACTGGTGGGAGGTGGCGGGTCATGTGATCCTGGCTCCCTATATAGACCAAGCACACCTTCCAGTCAGTGCTTGGTTATTTTCCTTGCTCCTGTGTGTCTGCTGTTGCTTTGCCTGTGTTCCTGGTTCCTAATCCTTTCTTCCTCAGGTTGATACTCCTTGATTGCCTGCCAGACCTGACTCCGGAGTTGTCGACTTTACTTCCTCCTCTTCATTAAAGGCCTCCGTGCCACCACAGACCCTACGGGGCCCTGTTCCCAATTCCAGGGATTCCTGAGGGTCGTGATTGTAAGGGAGTGCTGTTCCACTGCAACTGGGTTCCCTCTCCACTGCAGAACCCCAGGTGGGTTGTGACAAACAATAAGTTAGATCACAGCAGAAAAACCAAAGGAATTTGTAGATTTAGAGGAGGATGAGAGCAATAGAAGGTATTTTTTCAATTAAAAATGTCAAAAAATACATACAGTACTTTAATAATTTTCTTTTTAAATCCGAGTTCAGTCTCACTTTAAGTTCTTACAAGGGTATATATATTGCTGTTGCTTATCCTTGTTTTTTTTTTTAAATGCTAGCTGTCTGTCTGTCATGCCCAACCAATGTTCTTAGCTACCATTTGTGTGTTAACTGTGGAGCTAATCGACCCCAGTGATAATCACTCTCAGTCTGCTTGCCCCTAGATTGTTGTTCCATAAGCTGCAACATTTCTATACAGGGTGAGGCTGAGAGCACAATCGTCACACCCGTTGCTTTACTTTTAACAACAAAATGTTTGTAATTATCTTTATACAGCTTACCTTGGCAAGATATATATTATATATATATATATATATATATATATATATATATATATATATATATATATATATATATATATATACACACATATATATATATATATATATATATATATATATATATATACATATATATATATATATATATATATATATATATATATATATATATATATATATATATATATATATTACATAGTTACCATCTCAGCATCCCTCAATACGTATTACAGTACAGCACCAGAGCAGATAGTTAAAATCATTATGCATTTCATCTGTTATGTTGTCTACCCCACAGTTACATCAAAATTATAATTTCAAAAAGGAATAATTGGTTCCTATGGAGACTTTATATAGTTCACTGTGCTCATGGTCGTTGCTGGGCAAGACCATGGCTACGAACTTTAGTTTAATTCTGGCAGTCGTGATCAAACACAGAATGGGGCTTATTTATGAAAACAGGATCAGTGATAAGAGGAGCTGTAAACCAAAGCAATCAAATCCCTTCTGTCATTTGTCCTTTGCTGGGAAGTAAAGGACACACAACAGCTGGTTAACAGAGGTAAAATGACAGCCAAAGTGTACTGACTGCTATAAGACAGAGTAATATTTTCTTTTGAGCAAAATTATTATCAGTGAAGACCAATGGTCCTCTGTTTGGCAATGTAGTGAAGAAAATCAGGTGATAGCAGCCAAATTGGATAGTAGAAGTAATTTTTCTAGAACAAACTAGAAGGCAATCTGTCTGGTTATGGATAACACAACAAATCTGGTCTTTACGGTTGTAAATGGCTGAAAACATTTTTCATTCTAAGGTCCCTTTTACACGGTGTAGAGCTTGTTCTGATCAGCAAGGATCTATGGGCTGATCCCCTGCTGATTGGAGCCGAGCGGGTCGGATGTCACATCCATGCGTGCTCGGTTTATGCAGAGCAGACACACAGGGCCGGTGCTTCCACTAGGCAAACTAGGCAGCCGCCTAGGGCGCATTGCCATCTAGGGGTGCAGTCACGAGTCAGCACTCACTCTCCGTCATGAATGATCCTTGTGAGCTGAGGAAAGGGGTGGCAGTGGGGGAGGAAGAAGGGACAGAGGAAGATGCCAGGTGTCTGGGGCAGTGGCAGAACTACCAGACCCTGGCTTTCCACCATTTTTGGGGGAGCCCCAAGGGGCAGGAAAGGAGCCCACTGGAGTGCTAACTGCATAATGATCCTCTTCGTCTGGAGCCTAATCCCTGGGCGGGAAGTGAATCTCTAATCTGAGCTGGTGGGCAGCCGTTTCATTTCCCTGGGTCGGTATTAAGCAGGGAGTGGAGGAGAGCTGAATCTGAGCCGGAGCTCGGCACTGGAGGGCGGCACCTTTACTGGAGAAGAAGCGACGAGGCAACGGAATGGTCTGAGGATGTTGGTGATGAAGGAGGTGAGGAGCTCTCTGACTGGTGCTTCTCCCTCCACCAGGAGCCGGTTGGAGCTGTGGTGAGCACTGTGGTCCAGGAGAGGAGCATCCTGGGAGAAGGAATAAGCAGGATCATGGTGAAGGAGGGCAGAGTGCAGGCCACTTTCTTCATACTGCCCAGTAAGTGTCCCAAGTAAGGGTCCCTGGGTGTGACATGGAGTATCCCTGGTGTGAAAGAATTGCGGTCACCAGGTATGCCATGGGAAATCGGAGTCACCAGGTGTGACATGGGGGAGAGGGGTCACAAGTGTAACAGGGGTTTGGGGTCACCAGGTGTGCCATGAGGAATTGGGATCCCTGAGTGTGACATGGGGGATTGAGGTCCCCAGGTGTGACATGGAGGAACATCAGGGTCCCCAGGTGTGACATGGAGGAACATCAGGGTCTCCGGGTATGACACGGAGGAACATCAGGGACCCCTGATGTGACATAGAGAAACATTGGGATCACTGGGTATGACAGCATTACATGGAGGAACCATCAGATCAGGGTCACTGGATATGACATAGAGCAGTTTTTAACCCCTTCCCTTTTTATTTATTTTTTTTGGGGGGGCGCAAGTAGCTGATCTTGCCCAGGGCGTAAAACAGTCTAGCACCGGCCCTGCAGACACAGATGGACCCCTGTCAGCTCTATGAGTAGCCAGGTGGAAAAAAAAAAACAGGCACGGGTCTGTTTACATCAGGCAACCTCTGACCCACTTGGTAAAAACAGAAAATATCCAGTCCTTTTCCTTTTTTTTTTATCCACACCGGAACGGACCCAGAAGTAGGAGGGTGCATTCGGACACAAGTCTGTATACACTCGTTTGTCCACACAGCTGCATGGATTATGCGCAGCCGAGCTGCCCTGCGGCAGTAAATCTGCATGGGGCGGTCGGCAAGTGGTTAATATAAATAACGGTTTTAGTAACACTTCAGTTAAGTGCAGCTTGAGAAGAAACATTCCAAGAGCTTTATAAATGAGGTGTGCATACTTAGGAGTCTATTTATCAAGAATTTACTAGGAAAAAAAGATTTGACCCTGGATTCAACAGGATTTGCAAACAGTTTCTGCCTGTATTTGCTTTGTCATGTAAGCATTTAATAGACTAAGAATGTATTCTTAAAGCGGAGTTCCAGCCATTTCACTCACCTGTCCAACGGTCCAGCGATGCGGCCGCCCGAAGCCTCGATTGTCTCCCTCGGCGCCGGCATCACTGCTGTGGGCACCCGGCTGTGACAGTTTGCGGCTTCACAGCCGGGTACGCACTGCGCATGCGCGAGTTGTGCTACGCGCCGTGATTGGCCGGCAATATTCTGGGACCTTTGACATGACCCAGAAGATTGCAGGGAGGGAGGGGGAGAAGAGAACTTCCGCTCAGGGTGCCGCGTCGCTCCGAGCGGAAGTGGGAGCGGGTACCTGTCAAAACTAGGTACCCGCTCCCCCCCCCCCCCCAAAAATGACATGCCAAATGTGGCATGTCAGGGGGTTAGGACCACCTAAAGCGGAAGTTCCACTTTTGGGTGGAACTCCGCTTTAATTTAAAAAGTATCATCTATTGCTCTCAGCCTTCTCCAAATCTTCATTTTTTTTTACTGCTGTGATCTGACTTCTTGTTAAAGTGTTTGTTCTCTACTGCAGGGCTTCCCAAACTTTTCTGGGCCAAGACCTACTTCTGAATACAGTTATTTTTCGGGACCCACTTGCTTGTAATTGAATATTGTAAAGTGCTACAGAATTTGTTGGTGCTATATAAATGCAAATAATAATAATAATAAAGCATATTTTAAAGGGAGGGGGGATGTTACAATAAAAATATCAATTTACTACTTTTCAATTTATTATTGAATACACCTGCCAGATGTGAGGGGTCAGAAACCTGTGGCATATAAGCAAAGTTGTAAGTAATCAGCACCCTCATAGACAGTATAAGGCAGGCAGAGGACAGAAATCAACCACCCCAGGACAGTGATCAGCAGGCTATATGGCACTCACCCTCCTTCCTCTCCCAGTGGTCCACAGTGAAGGTGAAGCCTCTGTTTGCCCTCTCTAGGGCCCAGCACACCTCACCCAGAGTCTCCATGTTGAGGAGCTCTATACTGATCTTGGGGTCCTGGCTCTTCTCCTTCAGATCCTCTACTGAGGTCACAGAAGCTGCCATGAACTCCTGACACCGCCGGGCCACCTGGTCCTCCTATGACACCGAGGCTGCCGTCTCTGCTCGCTATAGCTGAGAGAATCCTGACGCCAGTCTAGCCACCACCGCTGCCATCAGCAGGACCGAGGAGCTGGCACTTCACCCCATGAACATATCCTACATAACATCTCACATACTTACTCACTGATGCAAGTATCCTCCTCGCGGGAAATGCAGACCAGCCTCCGTAATCTGCGTTGGTGGGGCCCTGAATCCATTGCGATTTGACTGCTCTGGCTCTCTGTAATTTGCGCAGGCTTGCATAGCACAATTTAAGCGGGCCCACTCTCAGTGATTTCTGGCTCAGCGCGACCCACTCAAAAGCAGCTCGCGACCCACCAGTGGGTCCCGACCCCCAAGTTGGGAACTCCTGCTCTACTGTATGGTCGCAATGTACCCACTATCTTTTGCTTGCGCCCAAGATGGATAAGGAACTATGATATTTGGTAATGTGCATAGAAAACATGGGGAAAAACACAGCAAGAAACCTTTTTTTTTTTTTTACAAATGGATCAAAGGGCAATAAAATTGTCACTTTAGAGTGCATGTTACCCCAACATTTCATCTTTCTGATATGTGTCTGTTCTACCATGTACTTGTATATTAAAAAGTATCCTTCTCCTTTTTTACTTCCTTTCTGTGAAATATTGGGATCTCGATACAACCCCCCTCAGGATCTTAATCCGGATTTTCCACGATTTATACAGTGCAGAGGCGTTCTCTGCTCACTCGCAGCTATCAAAAGAAAAAAAAAAAAAAAAAGAGCCTCCAGAAAATGTTTATTACCATTGCTCAGCGCCGAGACATAACTATAAACAATGTATCATTTGGTTCTTTTAGATCAAAGGGATGAACTTCTGTCTGAAAATTAGGTCAGTTTAACCACTTTACTTCCATACCGGGCCTATTCTGGCACTCCTCTCCTACATGTAAAAACTGTAATTTATTTGCTAGAAAATTACTCAGAATCCCCAAACATTATATACGTTTTTTTTTAGCAGAGACCCTAGGGAATAAAATGGTGATCGTTGCAACTTTTTATGTCACCTGTATTTGCACAGCAATTTTACAAACACCTTTTTTTTTTTTTTTTACAGTTTCAAGAGTTAAAAGTAAACAAAACACTAAAGTTAGCCCAATTTTTTGTATAATTTGAAAGATGATGTTTTGCTGAGTAAATAGATACCTAACATGTTATGTTTTTAAAATTGCGCAAGCTCGTGGAATGGCGCCAAACTTCGTTACTTAAAAATCTCCATAGGAAAAGTTTTAAGATTTTTTACAGGTTACCAGTTTAGAGTGACAGAGGAGGTCTTGAGCTAGAATTGTTGCTCCCAGTCTAACGTTCACGGCAATACCTCACATGTGTGGTTTGAACGCGGTTTACATACGTGGGCGTGACGTACGTATGTATGTGTTCACTTCTGCGTGCGAGCAGGTGGGGACGGGGGTGCTTTAACCCACTCTATAAGACCCCACATCTTTCCTCAAGGCGTGAAAGACTGAGATAAATAGAAAAAAAAAAAGATCTCAGCCTTCCCAGCTGAGTATGCGGAAGGGTTTACATCTTCCCAGCCGGAGGTGATGTCATAACGTCGCGCCCGGGTCTCCGAAGGTCATAGAGACTGCCAGGGACCATCTGGCCCTCACTCTTCTCTATGGTAAACTTCCGCTGGCGGCAGATTCCTTCTCTGGCTCGCCAATCGCAGAGATCCTAGAGAATAAAATGGTGGTCGTTGCAATATTTTATGCCACACAGTATTTGCACAGAGGTCTTTCAAACTAAATTTTTTGGGTAAAAACACACTTTAATAAATAAAAAAATAATAAAAAAAATTGAGCTAACTTTATTGTTTAGTTTTTTTTTTATGTGAAAGATGATGTTACTCCAAGAATCATGATCTTTATTCTAAGCAAAAAAATTGTGACCTCAATTTATCTAGAATTGTGCAGCTCTAGTGTATTGCTGTTTCTCTGACTCCTGCTGACACACCCCTATGACCAGATCCTCCCAGTGTATTTTTGTTTCTGCAGTTTACCGCTCAAGCTGCTGCTGCTGCTGCCATGCCCCCCTCCTGCATCATCGCAAGAAGTCTCTTCCTCCACCTCTGTATGCTCCTTATGCAGCTGCAGTGGTGTATTTTGGTTTTGTGCTGCCCTAGGCAAGACTAAAATTGGGCGCCCCCTTCCCCCTCCTAAGTAAATTTGCCCCACTCCTACCTTTTTAACGGATGTGACTCCCTCCAAAATTTAAGAACTACAAGTCCCAGCACGGACCCCTGAGATCTCAGGAGAGGGGGGGGTGAGAGGGGAAGGGAGAGAGAGAGAGAGGGGTGTGGGTGAGGGAGGGAGAGAGGGGGGATGAGAGAGAGAGAGAGAGAGAGAGAGAGGGATGAGAGAGAGAGAGGGGGATGAGAGATAGAGAGGTGCGGGATAAGAGAGAGAGAGAGGGGGGAGAGAGAGAGAGAGAGAGAGGGGGTGAGAGAGAGGGGATAAGAGAGGCTGAGAGGGGGTGAGAGAGAGAGAGAGGGGGGTGAGAGATAGAGGGGGGATTAGAGAGAGAGGGGAGAGAGAGAAAGGGGGGGATGAGAAAGAGAGAGGGGTGAGAGAGAGAAAGAAAGAGGGGGAGTGAGAGAAAGAAAGAGGGGGAGTGAGAGAGAGAGATGGGGGGTGAGTGAGTGAGAGAGAGAGGAGGGGGGTGAGAGAGAGGGGGTGAGTGAGAGAGGTGGCTCTAACAACCAGTGGCCAATAGAGTCTCAGGTGGAGGGGGGGGGGGCGTCTTTTCTGCTGCCCCCCTGCAAAGTGCTGCCCTAGGCCTGGGCCTTGTCGGCCTAGGCCAAAATACAACACTGTGCAGCTGGGAACAGAAGTCATGTGATCAATTACAAAAAAAGAAAACAATATTTAGAATTTTTTTATATTTATATAATATATAATAATCAAAATATATATACAAATGTTTTGCCTTGAATTTCTAGTTAAACCACTTGCCGGCCTCCTAATTGTAGGTCATGATTTTGATGTTAAGTGCCGGTTCACATTGGTGAGATGCGGGAATCCTGCAAATCCTCTGCATCGCACCCGACTCGCAGGCTGTTCACACTGCCATATGCGATGTGATTTGCATAACAGTGTGGTGCAGATCACATGCGATGTCTGACTTCGCTATATTGTGAATCGGCACTTATACCGGGGTTATGGCTGCAGCTAGATGCCATAACCCCTGTAACTTTTTTTGGAAAGGTAGCCGGCTTTCCAATAAAAGTAATGCCAGCGGCGGATTCACCGCAAGATCACTTTTATAGAGAGGTGTTTTTAAGAGTGGAGGAGAGATTTGGGGTGTTTTAAACCCGAGATCTCTCCATAAAGAGGACCTGTCATGCTGTACTGTTTTTGCAAGGAATGTTCACATTCCTTGCGATAGCAATAAGTGATCAAAAAACATTTTTTTAAGGGACAGTATAAAAATTGTAAAAAATTAAATAAAGTAAATTAAAAAAAAAAATTTAAGCGCCCCCGTCCCCACATCCTTGCGCTCAGTAGTGAACGCATATGTAGGTCACGCCCACAGATGTAAACGGTGTTTGCACCACACATCTGAGCGAGAGTAATAATTCTAGCACTAGACCTCCTCTGTAACTGTAAACGGGTAACTAACCTGTAGCCCTTTTGTAAAGCGACGCTTATTGAGATTTTTAAGTACCGTAGTTTGGCGCCATTCCACGAGCGCGTGCAATTTTAAAGCATGACATGTTAGGTATCTATTTACTCAGCGTGACATTTTCTTTCATACTATACAAAAATTGGTGTATACATTATGGGTTTTTTTATTATTTATTAATGTGTATTATTTCCAAAAAAAATTGCGTTTGAAAAATGACTGCGCAAAAACAGTGTGACATAAAAAATTTCAATAATCACCATTTTATTCTCTAGGGTCTCTGCTAAAAAAATGTATAATGTTTGGGGGTTCTACGGAATTGTCTAGCAAAAAATACTGAATTTAACTTGTAAGCAACAAATGTCAGAACAAGGCTGGGTCAGCAAATAGTTTAACCTGAATGGGTTCTTTTACAAGTTAAGGGTTCATATAGCTTTATTACTTGAATAGATGTGAATGGGCTCCCATTCCTGGTGAACAGGAAAATTGGAAAAGTATGCAGTCAGCCCAATAAGTAAAGACCTCAGATGCAGACTACTTCATCTTCACGTTCGCTCGCCTATCGTGGGCTAAATCTGTGCTTACCATGTGTGCAGCATTCCCCATGCTTTTTTAAATGCTGCATGTGCTCCAGTCCCAGCAAGAATAATGGGTGCATTTGTCTCCAGCTTGGTGCGTAACCCTTAATGGCATGAAATAATAGAATATGAAAACCATGCAGGCTGTAATGCATGGCCCATCAGCTAGCACAATCTGCACATAGCTACATCTTTAGGCTCAGTGAGATGTGCTGAATTTGACCTACTCAATGAGTACACCACTAGCTTAATTTACTATATAGATACAGAAAAAACAAAGCTCCCTACTAACCTCATTGGTCTATCAGCATCAGCTGGTGCTTGGAATAAAGTCATACATCAAGTCCTGCATTCAGCAATAATTTACCATATTTATTGAATCCAAAAGAGGCTTACATCATATGATCCACTAACGTGTTTCGGCCTAAAATGGCCTTAATTACAGCTATGCAAACATGCCTGAGATGGAAACTAAAACCTCTATTTATCTGTCACAACACATCAGTTCATTTGGATATGCCAAACTTATGGTGGTCCAAGCCAGTGCAATAAGTATGTGAATCTCACTTTTTCAACTGTTGTACCCATGTACGGAATGATTTTTTCTTAACCCTAGAAGGAGATGGAGGATGTTCCTCTAGGCAGGACAGTCAGCCAATACAGGATTTTAGGGGGTCTATGTGAAATAACTTGTATGAAGGGCTTTTTTTGTTGGAAAATAAGTAAAGGAACTCAACCATGACCCCCCAATCCCCCCTCCCCCTTCACACACCCTCCAAACCGCATCAAATAATGAGTGTGGTCAAGCTTTACTAACAGTGGGAGGGTCTAAAAGGGGCATTAAATACCAGGAGTGCATTATGTACATAGTGTAGAGTTTGGGGAGTGGGCTACACACAGAGTGCAGAGTTGAGCCTTCTTTTACAGTTGCTTACCTCGGCATCCACCATCCACATATCACTTTTTCCCCTCTTTAGCTCTGACCTCTGCATGCAACCCATCCCCATTCCACTGCCCCCATCTTCTCCCCACCTCCATCTTCCACATGTCTTGCTGTTGTTGCTGTATTAAGCTGAAGCACCCAGTTGGCTCTGCATCTCTCACTTGCGGGGAGATCATCCAGTGGGGGTGTCGGTGTCTGCTCTGCACCCTAGGCACATGCATCTCCCTCGTCCCCATCTCACCCAGTGGGAGACACTCAGGAGATCTGATATGTGGGAGCTTGGGAGATAAGCCATCACTTATAAGCACAGAAGCCAGACTTCTGTGTACACATGTAATAGTGGTGAGTGGGGAGCAGAGGGCCTGAGCCAGAGGTGGTGGAACTGAGTTCCACCAAGTTCAAGCTGAAAAAAGGCCCTGCTTGTATGCAATAACGCAAGGAAACACAATACAGGGAGAAAAACACTGTTTTCCGTGTCGCCTGTTCTGATACCTAACTTTGTTTTGAAAAAAAAATAAAATATATATATATATATATATATATATATATATATATAGATATATATATTTTAGGAGGAGGGTTGAATAGCTTAATCTTTCTCTGGTTAAGAAAGCCTAAGCACAAAATCAGCAAATCCAAAAATTAACAAATCAAAAACATGATCTTCTTAAGAGCTCATTAACCACTTCAATACAGGGCACTTTCACCCCTTTCCTGCCCAGGCCACTTTTCAGCTTTTAGCGCTGTTGCAATGTGAATGACAATTGCACGGTCATGCAACACTGTACCTAAACCAAATTTATGTCATTTTTTCCCACAAATAGAGCTTTCTTTTGGTGGTATTTGATCACCGCAAGGTTTTTTTCTTTTTAGCTGAAACAAATAAAAAAAGACCGAAAACTTTGAAAAAAAAAAAAGTTTTTTGTTTATGTTATAAAATTTTGTAAATAAATATGTTTTTTTCTACACTGATGAGGCCACACTGACAGGCACTGATGAGGAGGCACTGATGGGGTGGCACTGATGATGAGGCACTAATATGCAGCACTGATGGGCACTGATAGGCGGCACTGATATGCAGCACTGATGGGCACTGATATGTGGCACTGATAGGCAGCATTGGTGGGCACTAATAGGCGGCACTGATAAGCAGCACTGATGGGCACTGATAGGCGGCACTGATGGGCACTGATAGATGGCAATGATGGGCACTGATAGATGGCAATGATGGGCAGCACTGATGAGGAGGGCACTGACAGGCTTCCTGATCACTGATTGGCATCCCTGGTGGCATGGGTGGGCATCCCTGGTGGCCATGGGTGGGCAATTCCTGGTGGCCATGGGTGGGCAATCCCTGGTGGCTCTAGTGGCATCCCCCAAGGGTCTGCAATGGTAATCAATGCTCTGATTACCAGCACAGATCACCCCCCCCCGTCAGGAGAGCCATTTTGCTATATGACGGGCGGGAAGTGGTTAAAATCAGTGAGTGCTCATAAACCCTTCAAGTACAAAATTGCACATGGATAAGTGTAAAAAGGGCCTTTGTAGTGAAGGATCATACTAAATAAAAACAGCAAAATAATAAAAAATTTAATTTCCGGATGCGCAATGACTCCTGTGAGATGAGTGCAAAAGAAGTAGTAGAACCGCACCCAGGTAGATGAAAACAATTGGAATACTTTATTCTTCAAATCAAAATGTGAACAGACAGTGCAGGGAACAGGTAATCCAGGTTAACGCATTTCACGGCGCACACAGCCGCTTACTCATTACTCTTACTTGGGTTATGAGTAAGCGGCTGTGTGCGCCGTGAAACGCGTTAACCTGGATTACCTGTTCCCTGCACTGTCTGTTCACATTTTGATTTGAAGAATAAAGTATTCCAATTGTTTTCATCTACCTGGGTGCGGTTCTACTACTTCTTTTGCACTTATCCGGATGGCGGGTCTTACCAGCACCAGGTCGGACTGATACACCTGAGCGGCTCTGTTTCTCTCATTATCCTGTGAGATGAGTGTCATCAATCCCAGGAGTCAATGGGCTGGTAGCATCCTTTGTACTGAAAATGCATAACCAGCATGCACCTGAATCCTGAAAGAGAGACCCAGTGGGCGTCACATACCCATAGTCAGGATGGCCGCACAGTGCAGAAAGCAAACAAAGTAAGTGATCAAAGCTGGACAAATACAGGTAAGGGGACACTTGGGAGATCGCTGATTGTGAAAGAATGAGGGGGGACTATACTGGGGGTAATTGCTTCTAAAACAAAAAAAAAAGAACTCCACTTTAAGGTAAACAATGTTTAGGCTTTAGAACCACTTTAAGGATATACTGTATATTTTTCCTGCATTGCCTATGCCAGTATTGTTCATATAATTGTTTTATTTCCTAAAAATACCCAAGATGTCCATTTGGTCCTACAACAACATTTCAATCATATATGATATATCAAATTGCTGCCTGTTTTCTCAGTACATAACAGTTTCGGTTTCAGGTCTATAGTCATCCACTGTGCACTCTTTTTTCAGGATCTAATCTGCAGATCTTCCCTTTCACTTGTTGCACAGAAATTTGAGCCAAAAACTTATGGCAAGTAAGGTCACTTGATACAACACAATAGTTTTTGTGTTTGGGCAAGGTTTTGGAGCAAAGAAATTTGGATATATCTCCTTGGGTATCTTATATTTTATTTATACATCATAAAATATGCAACATAAGACAGCACTGGATGAAGAGCAGCAGCATTCCATAATGCAACTCTTAACCTAGAAACGCTAATATTTTAATTTGAACAGAGTTAGGACCTTGTGTTCTATGTATTCATTTCACTTTATGAGTTTTCACATAGAAATTAGTAAAAATGCAACTGTTTTCCAAAACAAGAAATTATGCTTTTTGGTTGTTTTTCTTTTAAACAATCTAGAGTATTAAATAGCTGTCACTCTTCTAGTGGTTGTAAAGTCAGTTTTTTTTTAACTAAAATAAAAAAAGATGTTATACTTACCTGCTCTGTGCAAGGATGTTGCACAGAGCGGCCCCAAACCATTTTTTCTGGGGTTTCCCGCCGGCACTCTCTGCTCAACCTCCTCTCTATGCGCCACCATAGGAAGCTGCTTCCTATGTGGACACACATACGGGTACGCTCCCGAACCAGGCTGTCTGCATCCATAGACACACACACAGAGCAGCTCAGCCCTACCCCTTCTCCCTCCTCACAGGATTTGACTGACAACAGTAGGAGCCAATGCAACTTCTGGCAACTGGAAGATTTTTGCATTAAGGTAAAAAAAAAAAAAGCTTTTGGCTTTAAAACCACTTGAACCTTATTTTTATCAAAAATGATTTATTTTCCCAAGGCACATTAGACCTTGTGTATCAAAACCCAAGAACAAAAATGTATAGTATTCTAGCAAACCAGTCCTTAGAAGTGGTGACTGCATTCGTTTTTTTTTCACACCTTTTTCTCTTTATTTTTAATCCTATCATTATCACTTTTCCTGTCTTAGGTTGAGAACTGTACTGAGCAGTGCTATCACCCCAGGGATGGGAGTGTGTTGGGTCTGCATAACACCTCCCTATCTTCTCCGTAAAATGGGGAGGTGTTTTGTAGTCCACTGAGATAGCATAGAACAATGCCAACTGAAAACAGCCCAGAGGCAAAAAGCACGGGAAGTATAGATACTCCAAGAATTCTGGCAGGATGAAAGCTATTTTTAGCACTTGCCCAGCAGATATAATAGGAAGTTTTCAACTGTATTTTTTAGGACTACAACTAACAATTACTCTCTGGGCAATTACTGTTTTGATTAATTGATTAATCAGATAAAGATCTAAAAAAAATGTGGTGTGCAATTTAGTTAATATATCAAGTAAAAAAAAAAAAATATATATATATATATATATATATATATATATATATTTATGTTCTTGAATATCTATACACAGTGTGGTTAGAGAACAAAATATCTAACACAATCTCAGAATAACAGAAGGGATACAGTGCCTTGCGAAAGTATTCGGCCCCCTTGAACTTTGCGACCTTTTGCCACATTTCAGGCTTCAAACATAAAGATATAAAACTGTAATTTTTCGTGAAGAATCAACAACAAGTGGGACACAATCATGAAGTGGAACTAAATTTATTGGATATTTCAAACTTTTTTAACAAATAAAAAACTGAAAAATTGGGCGTGCAAAATTATTTAGCCCCTTTACTTTCAGTGCAGCAAACTCTCTCCAGAAGTTCAGTGAGGATCTCTGAATGATCCAATGTTGACCTAAATGACTAATGATAATAAATAGAATCCACCTGTGTGTAATCAAGTCTCCGTATAAATGCACCTGCACTGTGATAGTCTCAGAGGTCCGTTTAAAGCACAGAGAGCATCATGAAGAACAAGGAACACACCAGGCAAGTCCGAGATGGTCCGAGATACTCTTGTGGAGAAGTTTAAAGCCGGATTTGGATACAAAAAGATTTCCCAAGCTTTAAACATCCCAAGGAGCACTGTGCAAGCGATAATATTGAAATGGAAGCAGTATCAGACCACTGCAAATCTACGAAGACCTGGCCGTCCCTATAAACTTTCAGCTCATACAAGGAGAAGACTGATCAGAGATGCAGCCAAGAGGCCCATGATCACTCTGGATGAACTGCAGAGATCTACAGCTGAGGTGGGAGACTCTGTCCATTGGACAACAATCAGTCATATACTGCACAAATCTGGCCTTTATGGAAGAGTGGCAAGAAGAAAGCCATTTCTTAAAGATATCCATAAAAAGTGTTGTTTAAAGTTTGCCACAAGCCACCTGGGAGACACACCAAACATGTGGAAGAAGGTGCTCTGGTCAGATGAAACCAAAATCAAACTTTTTGGCAACAATGCAAAACGTTATGTTTGGCGTAAAAGCAACACAGCTCATCAACCTGAGCACACCATCCCCACTGTCAAACATGGTTTGGGCCTGCTTTTCTCCAGCAGGGACAGGGAAGATGGTTAAAATTAATGGGAAGATGGATGGAGCCAAATACAGGACCATTCTGGAAGAAAACCTGATGGAGTCTACAAAAGACCTGATTGAGACTGGGATGGAGATTTGTCTTCCAATAAGATAATGATCCAAAACATAAAGCAAAATCTACAATGGAATGGTTCACAAATAAACATATCCAGGTGTTAGAATGGCCAAGTCAAAGTCCAGACCTGAATCCAATCGAGAATCTGTGGAAAGAACTGAAAACTGCTGTTCACAAACGCTCTCCATCCAACCTCACTGAGCTCGAGCTGTTTTGCAAGGAGGAATGGGCAAAAATTTCAGTCTCTCGATGTGCAAAACTGATAGAAACATACCCCAAGTGACTTACAGCTGTAATCGCAGCAACAGATGGCGCTACAAAGTATTAACTTAAGGGGACTGAATAATTTTGCACGTCCAATTTTTCAGTTTTTTATTTGTTAACAAGTTTGAAATATTCAATAAATTTCGTTCCACTTCATGATTGTGTCCCACTTGTTGATTCTTCACAAAAAATTTAAATTTTATATCTTTGTGTTTGAAGCCTGAAATGTGGCAAAAGGTCGCAAAGTTCTAGGGGGCCGAATACTTTCGCAAGGCACTGTATATATATATATATATATATATGTATACACACACTATATTACCAAAAGTATTGGTGATACCTGCCTTTACACGTACATTAACTTTAATGGCATCCCAGTCTTAGCCCGTAGGGTTCATTACTGAGTTGGCCCACCTTTTGCAGCTATAACAGCTTCAACTCTTCCGGGAAGACTGTCCACAAGGTTTAGGAGTGTCTAAGTGAATGTTTGACCATTTTTCCAGAAGCACATTTATGAGGTCAGGCACTGATGTGGACGAGAAGGCCTGGCTCGAAGTCTCAGCTCTAATTCTTCCCAAAGGTGTTTTATTGGGTTGAGGACTCAACAAAAACACAGGAAAAACAACCCTATACTATAATCCCCCCTTCTCCACCAAATGATTTGGGCCAGTGTCAAGTTTTCTCCACTCTTTCCCAAACTACAAGAGAACAATTTTGTTTGGAGTTGGATTCAAACTTTACATTTTTTTTTTTTAACATATTCTTGAACTTGAAAATGTTAAGAAGAACCTACAGATCTAAATATGCCAGTAAAAAAATGCACCCTGAGCAATTAGATAATAGTTTACTGTTTTCTGCATGTACATAACTTTGTAATCGGATTTAAACAGATGCATGTCCACTAACATCCAGCTGCCCATAGCCTAATCCATGGAAAAAGAGAAAGGCGCTTACTCGAGAGTGTGAAACGCGTTTACTGAGCACTTTTGTGTGTCATATTTAAAAATAACTGTGACATCATCCCATCATCTGTAATGTATACAAGTTGAAAAAAGAGAACAAAAAACATTGGCACTGGAAGACCCAACGCATATAGTGCTCATCTTTTGGTTATAATGCAATTGCCTTATGGGGGTTTTATTTTATATATAGAGCTGCAGTAGCACTTGTTTTTTAAGTTTGTTACAAATAAAACCTTTATATTTTATCAAATTATGCATGCTCCTCTTTCTGGCCTGTATAGTCCAATATTTTGTTCTCATTTTTCTACTTTGTGTTATGTTTCTACTTTTTATGGATTTCCAATAAAGCATTTAATCGTATATTCTGGATGCGTCGTCACTTTTCTCTTTTTCCACGGATTACCTCTGGTTGCGGACCAGGCAGGCACCCAGATCCTCACAGCATTATATGGGATCTTGCAGGCTGCTTGGAGCAATGTGAATCCAGCTCCCTATTACATTGCCTATAGACTAAGGCCCCTTTCACACATATGGTCCGTTCAGTTCATCAGTTCAGTTACGTCAAAATGTATCCGTTTTTTAATCCGTTTTCTCATCAATTTTTTCATCCAAAAAAACGGACCGTTTGTCCGTTTACATCCGTTTTTCGTCCGATCCGTTTTTTTTGACGGATGAAAAATAGGGCATTCATCCGTTCCAAAAAAGGACATTGACGGAAGCGGATGAAAACGGATGTTAACGGATGATCATCCATTGTCATCCGTTTTTACATAGAGATGCATTGATGTCTGTTTTTCATCCGTCAACGGATGGATGAAAAACGGACAAACGGACCGTATGTGTGAAAGGGGCCTAACACACAGCTTATGATCAAGTCTGCCTAAATAACTGACAGGTTAAGCAGGTGTGAAGAAGAGAGAGGATTATCAGTTAGGCTAGGTTCACGCTGCCATGTTTTGTGTGGCTCATGTTTGCGTGGGCACAGCAGCCCATTCAATTGAATGGGCTGCGGTACCTGCAGGCAAACACAGGGAAAAGTTTGCTGCAACTTTTTAAAATCGCAGCCTCACAGAAATCGGATGGTGCTTTTCCATGCAAATTTATAAGCAATTTTCTGCACCCGAAAGCACTGTTTTTCAATGCATGGGTGTTCCATTAAGAATAAATGGCAACCCCATGCGTCTGCAAAAGAGCAGCGCATTTTGGCTGCAGCTGCTTGCTCCACAACCACCCACAACAGGGTGAACCTAGCCTAAGGTTCAGAGATCAAGTCCTGTCATTATTATGGGTCTTGTGAACCCACATTCGTTTAACTGTAATTCATTTTTATCTTGTTATTTTTAGCTGGAGCTCTGCTGTAACAATGTACATGTTATAATGTTGTAGTTTGGCTATAACTAGAAATCTTTAACTAATGATCTATTTTTATTTTTTTTTGTTTTTCAGAGCTTAGAAATTATGTTTTTCATGACACCAATTAAATATTATTAGCAGATAATAATTGCTGTATTGGACTTTGGGAGGGAGAATGCCACTCTAAAACTTAGGGCATTTAAAGTCTGCCATTTGTAATAAGTGGTTCTTTTAGGATGTACCCCATCACTAATCTGAGACAAATCCCGCATTGGGTGAATTATTCTGCCTATCACTGGTTCCCACTTTAACTGAAAAGGCTTTCTCCTTCAGAATCAATATTTTAATCCTCTTTCTGCAAGGGTGCTGCAAGTGCAAGCTGGTATAACAGATTGTGAGCTGCAGAAATGGATGTGAGAGATGTAGCGCACTATAAAAAAGAACAAAACTACGTATATATGAAATTACTAGATTTGTTGATGAGCATGCATTTAGAGATGCATAGCAAATTTTCACATTTCATTTTGGTCCTCTGATCTGGTAAATGTATTTATAAATAAAGAAATTAATTTGACTGGGCTTTAGTTAATTGGCAACTTGACCTAATTTTAATCCACTTCAGTGACATTAAAAAAAGGAATCTGAATGAGGTTAATTTTGAATTAATTGCTGCATGTAGAAGCAGAAATAGCAACTTGCTTTAGCAGTTACTGTAACTCAGAAGGAGCCCATTTCATGCCAAACTATTTAACTATTATAGACCTAGCTAAGGGACCTGGCACACATAAGTTAGAGGTGTTAGCCCTAGAGAGAAATAGCTGTGCAGAGATAAGAGCTACATTCTATCTGTGGGATGGCCCATTCATGCAGAGGTTCAAACAGCCGCGTGCACACCCTAAAGTAAGCCCATTATTACAATAAAACTTCGGCTTGTAACAAGACAAAATATAAATCAGCTAGAAGTTACACAAACATACTAGTAGCCTGGAGATGTGAGAAAGTCAGAAATGAAAATCTCAACATAGCTCTAAAAGTCAAGGTCTGGCCCTTTTCCACTTTTCACTTATTTGTCCTTCATTTTGATGTTTAGCCTCACTAACAGTGCAATACTAAATTTTCTGGATTTCAGGGCTCATTGGATTCTCTGGATACTACTTATTTTTTCAGGCACCACAAATAGGCACCATTAATAGCATAAGTTCAAAACCCAAAAATTCATATATTGAAGCTTATCAGGTTATCGGGGGGGGGGGGGGTTGCAGTTTCCAATCAAGAGGGAGAGGGGAGCACCACCCGCACTGAGAGAGTCATTGGCGGCTCTACAGCTACTAATGACTTTCACTTTAAGCCATCAGCTTTTACCTAACCCTTCACTCTTTGGACATATTACGTACATCTAAAGAGCTGAACTGGTTCACTGTGTAAACTACTAGTCTCATAAATCCACCATGCAATGAAGATAAACTAGGCAACATATTTAAAACCCAGCCTTTGTGATAACTTTGACTGTCACCAGAGATACGGTGGAGAAGAAAACATAGGTATGAAGGGACAGAAGGTGCATTATCTTCTAGATAAGAAGAGAACAAAAGGAGAAAATCCTGAAAAAAAAAAAGAAAAGTAATGCAGCCACCTCTTAGGACTAGAAAGCTATAATTTATTATATTTTTGTATTTGAGTTTAGATATGTTTCAACCTAACAAATTCAAGGGGTTATCAAAATATTGCAAACCTAACCAATGTTTGAAATTTTCATAGGCAGTTGTTTAATTAAACAATAACTTTTTAACCACAAATTATTTTTCTATTTTTATTTCCATTATTTTAATAAAAGTGATGTGAAGGGGGGCAATGAATGTGAAGGGGGGGGGGGCTGAGGGCACTGATGTAAAGGGAAAGGGGACTGTGATGTAAAGTGGTGGGGGATCTAAACCATAGCACAAAGGATCAGGACCTTTGCTGGAAGAAGATTTTAGTGACTGGGCCTCCATAAATTTTAATTCAATAACGCTTGTTGAGAAAATATCTCAGTAGAGAATTCTTCCTCTGAGTCCCATTCTGCAGAAGCAAAGGACTTTTCTTCTTTCCCCTCCTTGTCCCCCTCCCCAGGCAGCACAGAAGATGGCAAGAGAAACATATGAGATCGACCCTGGAGGAAAGGCTGAAGGGACCTGTTTGTGACTCCTGTGATCAATGGTTTCCAAGAAGTCTGAGATCCTTCCCATATAGTTACACATGGTATCAGGAAATTCCTCCTTAGTCTAATAGGAAAGAAGAGGTATGTGCCGGAGAGAGCAGAGGAACCCCCCCAGAGGAGGGCAGAGGATTAGAACGGGGGAGATTATGACCCAGTAGGGAGACACTATCACCTCCACTCAAGTTGACAGCTGAGTCTGTGTGGCAAGGCTCTTTGACCCCTTATCTCTGCCCCTGTAATAAAGATCTAGGTGGGGTGCTTAGTTTTCCCAAAAGGGGATACTCACAGCCTTCAAGAGTGCTGAGAGAAGCAGGAAAGCCTCTTGAGCTGTCCAAGGATCGCTATGCTGTCTGTACAGGAGCCAAGAGATAGAGATGCCAACCAGGAAAAAGGCACCCTTAGGAATCCAAAAATGAGGCACGTACGCCCAGTATGTCAGTGAGTTAGAGGCCAAGCAGGTATATTTACAGCCCATGTGAAACAGATTTATGATTGATAGGAGCCCAGAAATGTAACTACATTTGAACTGACTGGCACTCCTGTGCAATAGCTGCAACACAACATTAAAAATTGTTGCAGCCCTCACTCTGCTAAGCCCATCGAAAACAAGCACACTGGGATCCAGCTTTAATGGGTCTAAATCCCACTTACTACAGTTGAAGCAGTATTAAAGGGACAAGCCCACAAACTGGTTTCACCATCTAAGATGGGCATACCCCAGAAATAGTTTTCAGGGACAGAACTGATGATGGACCACAGCTCTGAACTTGTATAGCACCCTGCAACTAACAACGCAGTGCACGTCATCCCAATGTGAGCGCCCACGCAGGATCCATTGACCAAAGTGACATTACAGACCAGCCCCACATATTCTTCAAGATAAGGAAGTCCCTCAAGGCTTAGCCAAGGAGTTAACTAGGTCAAGCTGCACATGAAAGCCACAGTGACTATGGAGCAGCTACAGCTTGATTGAAGAATCTTGCAGAAAAAATATAAAAATAAAACAGCAAGAAAAGGGAAAATTACCTTCACTCACTCAATCATTGAAGGACAAAATCAAGAATCTGAGTATAGCTGGAAGTGTGATAGGTTATAGATGGGATGACCCTGCACTTTTTTTTTGTTCATTGCCCAGTCCCCTAATTGTAGCTGCTTATAACCTTTGGTTACAAATAAAGATCCTATGCCCTGTATGATAATAAAAATGCAGGTTTAGTTTGTTTAATGTATATTGTTTTTGTATAATAATAATGCTTCAAATAGTTTCATTAATCTATTCTAATTTTACATTCTAAGTACAGGGACCCCAAATACTGTACACTAGATTACCCAAAGTATTGGGATGCTTGCCTTTACACGCACATTAACTTTAATGGCATCCCAGTCCGTAGGGTTCAATATTGAGTTGGCCCACCCTTTGCAGCTATATCAGCATCAGCTCTTCTGGCAAGGCTGTCCACAAGGTTTAGGAGTGTGTCTATGGGAATGTTTGACCATTCTTCTAGAAGCGCATTTGTGAGGTCAAGCACTGATGTGGATGAGAAGCCCTGGCTCGTAGTCTCCACTCTAATTAATACCAAAGGTGTTCTATTGGGTTTAGGCCAGTCAAGTTCTTCCAACTTAAACTCGCTCATCCATGTCTTTATGGACATTGCTTTGTTCCTGGTCCAAATCATTTGGTGGAGGGGGGGATTATGGAGTAGGTTTGTTTTTCAGGAGGTTGGGCAAGACCCCTTAGTTCCAGTGAACAGAACTCCTAAGGCCTATGGCATACCAAGACATTTTGGACAATTTCATGCTCCCAACTTTGTGGTAACAGTTTGGAAATGGCCCCTTCCTGTTCCACTGCCCTGACCTCAACCCGACAGAACACCTTTGAGATGAATTAGAGAGGAGACTACAAGCCAGGCCTTCTTGTCCAATATCAGTGCCTGATCTTAGAAATGCACTTCTGAAAGAATGGTCAAACATTGGCATTGACACACTCCTAAACTTTGTGGACAGCCTTCCCAAAAGAATTGAAGCTGTTATAGTTGCAAGGTTGGGCCAACTCAATATTGAACTTTGGAATTGATAAAAGACAGTGGACCAAAACCAGCAAACTACATGGCTCCCCAAATCATCACGGACTTTAGAAAATGTTGCATCTCATTTGGAAATCAAGACTCCAGAGTCTGGAGGAAGAGTGAAGAGGCACAGAATCAAAGTTGCATGAGGTCCAGTGTGAAGTTTCCACAGTCAGTGATGATTTGGGGATCCATGTCATCTGCTGGTGTTGGTCCACTGTTATTTATCAAGTCCAAAGTAAGCGCAGCCCCCTACCAGGAAATTCTAGAGCACTTCATGCTTCCCTCTGCTGACCAGCTTTATGGAGATGCTGATTTCACTTTCCGCAGGACTTGGCACTTGCCCACACTGCCAAAAGTGTATGGTATCACTGTGTTTGATTGGCCAGCAAACTCGCCTGACCTAAACCCCATAGAGAATCTGTGAGGTATTGTCAAGATAAACATGAGAGACACCAGACCCAACAATGCAGATGAGCTGAAAGCCACTATTAAAGCAACCGGGGCTTCCATAACACCTCAGCAGGATGATCACCTCCATGCCACACCGTATTGATGCAGTAATTCATGCAAAAGGAGCCACGACTGTGTATTGAGTGCATATTATACTGTACATGAAAATACTTTTCAGTAAGCCAACATTTCTGTGTTAAAAAATCTTTTTTTTATTGGTCTATATATATATATATATATATATATATATATATATATATATATATATATATATACAGTGGGTACGGAAAGTATTCAGACCCCCTTAAATTTTTCACTCTTTGTTATATTGCAGCCATTTGCTAAAATCATTTAAGTTCATTCTTCTTCCTCATGAATGTACACATAGCACCCCATACTGACAGAAAAACACAGAATTGTTGACATTGTTGCAGATTTATTAAAAAAGAAAAACTGAAATATCACATGGTCCTAAGTATTCAGACCCTTTGCTGTGACACTCATATATTTAACTCAGGTGCTTTCCATTTCTTCTGATCATCCATGAGATTGTTCTACACCTTCATTTGAGTCCAGCTGTGTTTGATTATACTGATTGGACTTGATTAGGAAAGCCACACACCTGTCTATATAAGACCTTCCAGATCACAATGCATGTCAGAGCAAATGAGAATCATGAGGTCAAAGGAACTGCCTGAAGAGCTCAGAGACAGAATTGTGGCAAGGCACATATCTGGCCAAGGTTACAAAAAGATTTCTGCTGCACTTAAGGTTCCTAAGAGCACAGTGGCCTCCATAATCCTCTAAAGGAAGACGTTTGGGATGACCAGAACCCTTCCTAGAGCTGGCCGTCCGGCCAAACTGAGCTATCGGGGGAGAAGAGCCTTGGTGAGAGAGGTAAAGAAGAACCCAAAGATCACTGTGGCTGAGCTCCAGAGATGCAGTCAGGAGATGGGAGAAAGTTGTAGAAAGTCAACCATCACTGCAGCCCTCCACCAGTCGGGGCTTTATGGCAGAGTGGCCCGACGGGAGCCTCTCCTCCGTGTAAGACACATGAAAGCCCGCATGGAGTTTGCTAAAAAACACCTGAAGGACTCCAAGATGGTGAGAAATAAGATTCTCTGGTCTGATGAGACCAAAATAGAACTTTGTGGCCTTAATTCTAAGCGGTATGTGTGGAGAAAACCAGGCACTGCTCATCACCTGTCCAATACAGTCCCAACAGTGAAGCATGGTGGTGGCAGCATCATGCTGTGGGGGTGTTTTTCAGCTGCAGGGACAGGACGACTGGTTGCAATCGAGGGAAAGATGAATGCGGCCAAGTACAGGGATATCCTGGACAAAAACCTTCTCCAGAGTGCTCTGGACCTCAGACTGGGCCGAAGGTTTACCTTCCAACAAGACAATGACCCTAAGCACACAGCTAAAATAACGAAGGAGTGGCTTCACAACAACTCCGTGACTGTTCTTGAATGGCCCAGCCAGAGCCCTGACTTAAACCCAATTGAGCATCTCTGGAGAGACCTAAAAATGGCTGTCCACCAACGTTTACCATCCAACCTGACAGAACTGGAGAGGATCTGCAAGGAGGAATGGCAGAGGATCCCCAAATCCAGGTGTGAAAGACTTGTTGCATCTTTCCCAAAAAGACTCCTGGCTGTATTAGATCAAAAGGGGGCTTCTACTAAATACTGAGCAAAGGGTCTGAATACTTAGGACCATGTGATATTTCAGTTTTTCTTTTTTAATAAATCTGCAACAATGTCAACAATTCTGTGTTTTTCTGTCAGTATGGGGTGCTGTGTGTACATTCATGAGGAAGAAGAATGAACCTAAATGATTTTAGCAAATGGCTGCAATATAACAAAGAGTGAAAAATTTAAGGGGGTCTGAATACTTTCCGTACCCACTGTATATATATAATTAAAACACAAACAAAAAAAATAATATAAACCTATCATAGATGCATTTGCAATGCACCTACTATTTTGCAAGCCATCATTACAGTTTATTCTAAGGGGTGTGTCAGAATGTGAGCCGAGGCGGACGTGTTATCGAGGAGCTCCGTTCATCCTAGTGCAATCCTTTGCCTCAGCCACTATTTCTGCGCCCGGCCAGCTGGTTCTGCATCAATATTCCGGTCAAGGCTGGCTCCACATCCCTGCGGCCAGCCGCCATCTTGAGGCCTACGGAGCTTTGTGCTGCATGCATCCTACCTGATCCGTGATTGTAGTGGTCTCTCTACTCTTCCATCCCTGCTGCAATATCCCTGAGAGAGGGCTGGTCTGCATCTGGGAGCTATCGGTCAGACCTTCATGACTGTCACCATCAAGGCAACATAGGGAGTGCTAGGCAGGCCATCCATCCAATTGTGGCTGCTCACCCTGCACAAAAGTCTCCTTCTTCCTCGCTGAATAGCAGAAGCCCTTTTAAGGGCCAGCTCCAGTACTCTACAGCTCAGCCTGCAATATCTCAAGACACCTTTTCATGGCCTCTAGGAACAAATCAGCGGCCACCCCAGCAGTGAAGAAGGCGTTCACTCCACCCGTGTCCAGGCGCCATTTTTGATCAACTCAGAGCGCTGCTGGCAGACATGGAAATGGGGGCAAATCTGGCAGCTCCTCATCCTCCACAGGTCTCACCACAGGCAAGTGATACCACGGTTATCCTCACAGCCAAAGAACAGAGTAAAACCTCCTTACTGGTCTGCATTGACTATCCAGACCCTGGCGGCTAAATCTGACGATGCAGAAAACCCCCTCAGGAGGAATAATGTCAGAGTCCTAGGCTTTCCAGAGGGGATGCGGAGGCCTTCTTTAAGACCCTTCATAACCTGAGCGAGGTCCCCCCCCACATATGTAGTGGTAAGAGCCCACAGAGTTCCAACTGGTGGGGGCACCCCTGGGGCTCCCCCGAGGCCCTTCCTGTAGGGATTCCTTAATTACAGGGATCGAGATCGCACCCTCAGTGAGGCCCGCAAGCATCCCACCCTTCCCTACGAGATAACGGCGGTGCATCTTTATCCTGGTTTCTACACAGGATTGCAGAGACGTCGCAAGACCTTCACAGATGTCAGAAGACGACTCAGTGAACGGGATATTAAAGAGGTTGTAAACCCACTTCACAAACTTTTACTTATATTAAGGCTTACCTATAGGTGCTATAAATATCTCCTAAACTTGCGCTGTTTAGGAGATATTTACAGTTAATGCTGCCGATGACGTCTGCGGTGCATGCGCTCTGAAGGAACGCCCATCCGTGCCGTTCCTTCAGAGCCTAGTGCCGTGAACGGTGGCTCCCGCGTAATCGCGCCTCCGGCCAATAAGATGGCCGGAGGACGTAAACCAGGAAGCAGGATGGCCGGATATGTCGGCCGTCCTGTTGCTGAGGGGAGGCACGGCGGGGGCTTCGTTTTAAGGTAAGTACTTCATAATGAGCTAATATGCGATGCATACTAGCTCATTATGCCTTTCTCTTAACAGATTTTTTTTTCTCTTTTTTTTTTAATGATTTTACTTCCTCTTTAAATATTCCATGTTCTACTCAGGTCGCCTACGGTTTCAAAATGGCAGATCAGTGAAGTTTTTTGTATCCCCTGACGAGGCTGACACTTGGCTACTAACCCTGCCTAATCCTTGTGCCTAATCTCCAATGTGTGCTCATGGCAGATGTTACCGTTCCACGTTCTTTTTTTTTTTTTTTTCAAGGTTACTGAACATTTCATCCTGCTACAAGGTGTGGAGCAATACCGATCTCCTGTAACAGTGGCACTTCTGTAACGGACTTCTTTAACCTGATGCCTGACATCCTTCATCCACGTGATCACCTATACATGTCCCTGAGACATGTAGGGTGGCCCTTCATATGATGGATTTGGAAAACCCATCCTACTTCAGCGCATTATTCCTTATATCTGGGAAGTCCTCTGTTCTGATAGGTGAAATTTTACAGCTAGAGTTCTCTACCCCATTAGTATGGAACTTTTGGGAATTGTGGCCCCCCCCTTCTTTCACCTGCTGTCCCAGTTCAGACATAACCTGAGCTGTGGATCCCACAACTCTGTAATTCAGTAGACGATTCTGTTCCCTTTTTGGTTGGGGATTTAAACTGCCTTGGCTAGTTGTTGGGAAAAGCTAAGTAGTAGGGAGTTATTTTTTCAGTTCTTGTTGACCATACACCAGGTCAGGATCTACAATATGCTTCTCCTACTAATCAGCTCCCTTCGCCCGAGTTACTGGCTTATTTTCAGGAGGCCACGTGTTGGTGTTATGTCACTCTTTACCTCTATATTACTGGAGTTTACCCTGTTCGGCTCCCTCCTGGAGCTTCTTATTCTGTTACAACAAATATGGACATAAAGTTACTTTCATAGAATATGTATGTCCTGAATGATAAAACAAAGATGTCCCTGCTTTTTAAATACCTGCAGTCCCATAAACCCCATATTTTATTCTTGCAAGAGACTCGTTTAACAGGTAGCAAAATCTTGGCTCTTAGAAGAGCATGGGTCAAGCAGGGGTTCCATGTCACTTACTCCACTTATGCAAGAGGAATTGCTATCCTCCTAAATAAGTCACTCCCTTACTCAGTGGAGCAAGTCATTTCTGATCCAGGGGGTAGATATTTAATTTAAATTTTGCAATTCTATGCACAGAGATAGACATTGGGTAAAGTTTATGGTCTTTAATCTATGTTTATTGTGTTTAGCAGAATATAGTTTCCTCCTACATTGGTCCTGAGGAAGCTACGCATTAAAGCAAAACGCGTTGACCAGCAGAGGCAACCTAGTATACAGATACTTCCTTTGGGGATTGCAACCCAGGATGTATTAGCTAGGGAGGTGCTGTATAAGGGTCACATTTTGTATCCATATGCTCTTTCAATGATTTTAATGTTTGCCTTGCTCCATTTTTGGATGTCATGTTATAAATTCTGATTTGTCATTATGTGAATAAATAAAATATTTTGATACTTTTATACAAAAATTGAATTGGTCTCATGCTAATGCCAGTAAAGTACACCTGTTGCAAGACTGAGTTCTGCATTTTTTTATCTATATTATACCAAGTTAGTTCCCTTTCAGGTCCAGCATCTAATCCTGGGCAGGGACTTTATTGCTATTTTTGGATAATACTTTCACATATCCAACCCACTCAGAGCTGTCCCTCTGGATCTGGCTGTCTGGGCGGATGGTCTCAACCTGCAACAAATTTGGGGAGGAAGCATCCGGGGGTCAAGTTTTTTTCACCCATAGACTTAATGTTTGGATCTGCCTCAGCTCTCTCCAATGTCCCCGCAGTCTCCTACCTGCCAGCAGGTCTTTTAGACCATTCTCCTCCCAAAATCTTGCTACCTCTGATGAAGAGCCATGAGCCAGGATGTTGGAGACTAGCTCCACATTGGATTGGTGACCCCAAGGTTCAGGAAATGGTATCTCTTACACTGTCTGAATTTTGACAGCTAAATAAAGATTCCACCTCCCAAGTTACTGGAATTCTATTCCCTATTGGACCTCGGGCTATGGGCTGCTAAAGGAGTTAGATATCTTTCAGACATTTGTGATGGAAGTGCACTGTATAAGTTTGACAAGTTGAAAAATAAATTTAGACTGTCTAATGCATTCTTTTTACGATTCCTGCAACTCAGACACACCTATGCATCCCAACTTGAATCCTCTCCATTTAGATTGGAGCAGGACAATTTGGAGGTTCTCCTTCGGGATGACCCTCTCAAAAAACCTATGTGATCTACAAGTCATTACTGCCCTCCGTTCATGAGGGTCTGGACACCCTGCTTACTGCATAATGTTCGGAGAAGCAGGACTTTGACAATGAAAACTGGGAAGATCTCTGGGACGGCCCATTTCAAGGAAATTAATATCGGACCGGTTGATCCAATTTAAAGGAGTGCACAGAATTTATTTTACACCACAAAGACTGCATCGTATCTACCCTAATTCCTCTTAATTCCTCTTCTTGCTGTTGGTGGTGCCCTAGCAACCCGGCGGGGTTTGCAAATATCTTTTGGGAGGACCCCAGGATTCGTAGTTATGTGACCCAGTTTATATTTACTCTGACCACTATGCATGTCCCTGTAAAGCTTGCCATTTGCCTCCTGGGATTAGTGGCTTCTTAGGCCGTTAGTAGGGTGATGCGCTCTACTGGGTCTCCTAATATTGTATGCCAGGAAGGCGATAGTGCTCAAGTGGAAATCAGCTACAGCCCCAAATTTGCCCTTCTGGAAGTGCCTAATCAATAGGGTTGTACCCCTATACAAAGCTACATATTTGTCTTGGGTTGCCCTAAAAAGTTTGAGATGGTCTGGACAGACACACAGTTGATGATCAGGAGTCCAGAGACTGAATCCATTCACTCCTGATAAGGTTTAGCCTAAGATATACAGTATACGGATTTACTCATGTGCCGTGACTCATGTTAAATCTGTTCAGGTATGAATCCAACTATGAGTTCATGTTCTCCTGACATATCATCTTGATGGTCGAGAGGGAACAGAAATCTCCTTATAAGTCATTAATTCTTGCATTGAATCTACCAGGGATCAACTGAGCGAAGTGTATGGAATGTTGTGGTTTTTACCACATAGGATATGACAGTTAGTAATGTTATGTTTTATGTATTTGTTAGCCCCAAGGCTATATTTTGTACCTATTCATTCTAATTCTTTAATAAATAATAAAAAATAAAAAAAGGTTTATTTCAACCACTTGCAAACCGTTTACAAGGAGCGTACTGCGGCAAAGTGGTTCGTTATCGTCCAGCGACGTAGGTCTACGCTGGACTCCTCCCCTTGTGGGCGGCGAGCGCGCGCCGCCGGAGGCTCGCTCCCGCTGTATTCACAGCAGGAGTCGGGCCAGGGGAGGAGCAGCGGTGATCCCCACCGCTCTTCCCCGATCGTCGGGGATCGAGGGAGGAGATCCACCCGCTTGTGTAAACAAAGCGGCAGGATCTCCTAAGTGACAGGCAGGGACAGATTACAGGATTCAGCATAGCTGAACCTGCGATCTGTGCCTGTGTCACACAGTCCCCTCCCCCCACACACGTCAGTAAGCACCAGGCATACATTAACCCCTTGATCACCAATAAAAGTTAACCCTGCCAGTGTCATTTTTACAGTAACAGTGCATATTTATAGCACTGATTACTGTAGTAATGTCACTGGTACCCCCAAAAGTGTCAAAAATGTCAGTCAAGGGTCCGATCTGTCCGCCGCAATGTCGCAGTCCCGCAAAAAAAAAAAAAAAAAAAAATCGCAGATCGCTGCCATTACTAGTTAAAAAAAAAAAAAAAAGGATTACATTTCCGGTAGTTAGTAGCTGCGATAACTTTTGCACAAACCAATCAAAATACGCTTATTGCGATTTTTTTTTTACCAAAAATATGTAGCAGAAAAAAAATTGGCCTAAAATGTTAAAAATTTTGATTTTTACATTTTTTTGGGAGGGAATTTCATATAAAAAAATGTGAAAAATATTGTTATTTTTTCAAAATAGTCGCTCTATTTTTGTTTATAGCGCAAAAAGTAAAAATCGCACGACCGCACAATTGTCCGTTAAAGTAACGCAGTGCCAAATCGCAAAATATGGTCTGGTCAGGAATGGGGTAAAATCTTCCGGTCTTAAAGCGGTTAAAAATACGCTCATTGAGAATTTTTTTGTCAAAGACATGTAGCTAAATACATTTTGGCCAAAATATATGACAACAATTGAATATATTGGATATTTTTTAACTGTCAAAGTAGAAAAATATTGTTATTTTTTCAAAATTGTCACTTATTTTTTTATTAATATCGCAAAAAATTAAAAGCACAGAGGTGATCAAATACCACCAAAAGAAAGCTCTGTTTGTGGGAAAAAAAGGACGTAAATTTCGTTTGGGTACAGCGTTGCATGACCGCGCAATTGTCAGTTAAAGTCGCACAGTGCCGAATCGCAAAAAGTGGCCTGGACGTAAAGCAGGAAAATCCTCCGGTCCTAAAGTGGTTAAAGTAATGAGCTAGGAAGGGTTTAATTGCATTGCCTACTTACAATTTATTGTAGTTTTGCGATTTTGAGTCTTAATATATTTGGTATTATTAATTTGGTAGAATCTCATCTTTTTAAATATAACAAAAATTTAGGGAACATATTCTGTTTGTGTGCACTAAAAAAAAGCATATTTTTTAATAAGATTGTAGATTTTATTACCATTTTTTTAAGGCTTTCTTTTCTTAGTGATTTAGTATTTTATACCATTCCACTGAATCACTCAAATTTGTGACAGGCTTACTGTACAAAAACACTGATGTACACAGTTGGGATGATTACTTTAAAATGGCATAATTTAGCTTTTATCAAATAAAACATTGTAATAATATACGTCTTCCTAAAAATACACTGTATTTAACATATATTATAAAAAAAGAACACCATAGTAATCCTTCTAGCAGTTCTTAAGCCTTAGTAAGGGCTTAGTATATACATGTCATAAAAAAATTATAGCTCTCACAGTATAGTTTTACTTGCTATCCCTACTTATTAAGGAAAAGAAGATTATACTATGTGGGTCATTTACAACACAAAAGCCAACTACAAAATGTGCAGTTCTTTATGCTGGAATGTGCTTTACTGAAGGTAATTCATTAAGACAAAAAAAGCAGTGTGCAAAGTATTATAAACCATAGATTTAATATGAATTTAATATTTTCTTTTGGGGTTCTGAAATCTACACATCATAACTGCCCTTTCCATCTGTAAATGTATTAAGCCTACATTACCCACACCTTACTGTGCATGGGAATCCCCCTAAGAAAGTAGTGGCCACCCTAATTTATAAGTCAGTATTGAAGTTAACTAATATACACTATGTGCACAATTGTTAGGAAAGTGAGTATTTTGACCTATCATTTTTATGCATACTGTCCAACTCCAAGCTGTATAAACATCATATCATGTGATGTGTATTTGAGTAATGAGGAAGGGCATGGCCTAAGGAGATCAACACCCTATATCAACAAGTGCATAATTTTTGGCAGCTTTTTTTTCCTCAGGTAAAATGGGCAAAAAAAAAAGAGATTTAACAGACTCTGAAAAGTCAAAAATTGTAAAAAGTCTTTCAGAGGGATGCAGTACTCTAGAAATTGCTAAGATATTGGGTTTTCACAGAAAACGTGTGGAGAAAAAAAAGACACAAATTAACTGCCAAAGATTTGAGAACGTGAAGCTACCAGGAACCCATTATCTTCCAGTGCTATCAAATTTCACAACTGCAACCTACCTAGAGTGCCCAGAAGTACAAAGTGTTCAGTGCTCAGAGACATGGCCAAGGTAAGGAAGACTGAAAACCGACCACCACTGAACAAGACACATAGGTTGAAACATCAAGAAATATCTGAAGACAGATTTTTCAAAGGTTTTATGGAGTGATGAGATGACAACCAATGACTCTTGACAGACCTGCTGGATGGGCCTGTGGGTGGATCAGCAATGGGCACAGACCTCCACTTTAGGTGAGGATATACTCAAAATCAACTCCTAAACCTACAGTCAGTTTTTAGAAGACACTTTCTTCAAGTAGCGGTACAGGAAAAGTCTGCATCTTTCAAGAAGACCATAATATTTTTGCAGGACAATGCTCTTTCGCATGCATCGAAGTACTCTACTGCATAGCTAGCCAGTAAAGATGAAAGAATACTGTCATGGCCCCCTTCCTCACCTGACCTAAACCCTATTGAGAAATTGAGAACTACTGCAACCTTCTTAAATGGGAGATCTACGGTGAAGGAAAAAAGTACACCTTTCTGAACAGTGTCTGGGAGGCTGTGGTTGCTGCTGCACAAAAAGTTAATCGACAACAGATCAAGAAACTGACAGACTCCATGAATGGAAGGCTTATGACTGTTATTGAAAAGGGTGGCCATATAGGTCACTGATTTTTTTTTTTTTTTTTTTTTTTAGGTGTCAGAAATGTTTATTTGTAAATTTTTAGTTGTTTCTTTATTATTCTCACTTTACCAGAAGAAAATAAACAAGTGAGATGTGAACATTTTCATTTTTTTCATACAGTTGCATAATAAAAATTATGCACACTAATAGTTGCCCAATAATTGCGCGCACAGATATTCTCCTAAGAAAGCCAAAATCAAATTTTTACTTTCTTTCAGGTTTGAGGTTTACTAACATTTGGGATAAGAGCGAGAGCATAGTAATTGTTCAATAATGCCAATGAATCCTCTAAAATACAACTTGCCTAATAATTGTGCACACAGTTTACTTCTGCCATTTCACCTTAAAATCCAAATGATCATTACCGTTTTGCATTGAACATGTTTTCCACGTGTAGAAACAAGCCTATTAAGTGTATGTGCTTTTCTAAGGGCTTGTACTTAAGGCCCCTTTCCCACAGGCGGACCTGATCAGATGTTCCATGCACCTCTATGGAGCAGCGAATGTCAGTGGTGACCTGTCCACTGACACCCGCTGCTATCCGATCCGATCCTGTTCGTGAAATCCAGATGGATTGTAACCCTATTTTCCATCCGTCTGGAGGATCGGATCGGATGAAAACGGACAGGAGGTTTGTTTTTATCCGAACTCCCATAGAGTAGAGTGGTGCTCTGACAGGTCCATCTTAGCTCAGTGAGTGGAGACAGACCTGTCATCCACCTGCTCAGTGGGGATCAGCGGATCAATCCCCAGCTGAGCAAAACGGAGTCACCTGGGCGGAAAGCCCTTTTGCAAGGACCCTTAGTGATTGTAATAGGGAACCCTAAAGGTGCACCACATGCTAAAAGGATTATCCATGTATGCAACAGATAATTGAACCACTAAACAGGACAGCTGTTTTTATGTTTCATTGTTTATACATACTTTCAGGAAGTAAATGGGGAGTGCTTAGATTGTTCTAGACCAAGTTCATGCTCCTGATTTCAAGCTTCATCATATTTTACAGACCACAATGATTTCACCCATAGGTGGTTGAGCTTCGCTCTACAGTTGTTAAGGAAAGGCAGTGATCACTTTAAGCCCTCATTTAGACGTGCGGTTGGGGGGTGGCAAAAATGCACAGTTGAGCCACGTTATTGACACCTACCCCCCATAAGTGGTTCTAAAGGCTGAAGGTAAAAAACCTTTAGCGTGCAGCACCCCCCTCAGCCCCCCCAATGCTTACCTAAGCCTGATCTTGATCCAGCAATGCAACTGCTCTCCCAGGTCTCTCCCTCCCCATTGGCTGAAATGAAAAAGCAGGAGCCACTGGATCCAGCTGCTGTCAATCATAGCCAGTAATAAGGGAGCAGTGGGCAGGGCTGAGCTATGCTCTCTGTGTCTTATGGACATAAAGAGCAGGGCTTGGGAACGAGCACGTACAAGTGGCTTGCTATTGGGGCACTTGGCAGTGGGGAGGGATCCAGAGTGACAACAGGGGACCCATGAAAATGAGGATTGGGACTGCTCTGTGCAAAATCATTGCACAAAGCAGATAAGTATAATATGTTTGTTATATTAAAAAAAAATTTCCTTTACAAAAACTGGTGTTTACATGCCGCAGTCGTGATGCTTCACCTTATGCCCGCGGCAAAGTTTAACCAACATGTACTGTAGTTACACATTCAATTAAATGAGAAAGCAATGCCAACGCCTCACAAACACGTGGGATACTCGCGGTTGTGGCGCATTTGTCGGCAAAATGGCGCTAACCACTTCCTCTAAAAGGACATACCCCTACATCCTCTGGTTGAAGAGGTTATATTGGGACCATAGATATAGCTTCAGTCACGACCCAAGTCCTTTTTTGTTAGCTGGAAATGCTGAAATAAAGTAAAAGCTATCAAAGCCACTGGATTGTTTTTTCATGGAGCAGAAGGGGTCCCCCCTCCCACTGCCTTTCCAGGCTCTCCTGTTGCACTGGGGAGTCGGAGACTGAAGCCGGATGTTCCATCCCAAAAATTTAATTTGTAAAACCACTGTGCAAATACTGCATGACATAAAAAATTGCAACACCCACCATTTTATTCACTAGGGCCTCTGCTTAAACATATATAATGTTTTGGAGTTCTAAATAATATTCTAGCAAAAAATAAGTGGATTTTTATATTTAGGTAAGAAGTGTCAGAATAGGCTTTGGCAGTAAGTGGTTAAAACAGGCGATAAGGAGGCGTTTCCTTCCTTTGCTTCCTCACAGTCTGTCTATAGCCTCTGGAGTGCAATCCGAATGCTGATCTGGCTTCAGAGGAAAGGGAGATAAATCTACCCTAACTGAGCAGTGCTGGCAGAGACAATATTCACAGGCAGTGATGGCAGGCAAAACTTCAAGCATATTTGCCTTTGGAATCGGCCATGCTATGCCCAACCAAAAGCAAATGTATTTGTAAGGTCACAAACGGGAATACTAATGTATGTTGTTCCTGTAATATACAGTAAATGTTTACTAAATGAAGCAGTGATCAGTTATAAAATGTATTGCAAATTTACGAGCCACTTGACATGGCATCACAGCCAAATGATTGTGCTTTGTACTACCTTTGCCCTAAAACAGAAATGAAAGGCAAAACATGTGTGTATACTGTACATTGTTACATACCCGTTACATAGTTAGTGAGGTTGAAAAAAGACATCAGTCTACTGTTAACCACACATTGTATACCCCTGTATGTTGTGGTCTTTAAGGTACCCATCTAATAGTTTTTTTAAACTATCAATGCTCCCTGCTGATACTACTGCTTGTGGAAGACAATTCCACATCCTTATCGCTCTTACAGCGAAGAACCCCCTGCGTATTTTAAGGTTAAACCGCCTTTCCTCTAGTTTTAGTGAGTGGCCACGCTTCTTATTGTATTTCCTTTCTCTGAATAGGTTTTTCCATATGCTAGGGTTTCCAGTACAATATTTGTACATTGATATCATATCCCCCCTCAATCGTCTCTTCTCCAGAGAGAATAAATTCAGTGCTTGTAGCCTTTCCTCATAGCTGATGTCCTCCATTCCCCTAATTATTTTTGTTGCCCTTCTCTGGACTCTCTCCAGTTCCAGCACATCCTTCCTGAGGACCGGTGCCCAGAACTGGACAGCATACTCCCAGCTGTGGCCGGACCAGAGTCTTGTATAGTGGGAGAATAATCTCTTTATTTCTGGAGTGAATCCCCTTTTTTATACATCCCAGTATTCTGTTGGCTTTGCTTGCAGCGGCCACTGCCAAGCCTGTTGTCTACCAGTACCCCCAGGTCCTTTTCCATCCTAGACTCACCCAGAGGTCCCCCCCCCCCCCTAGTGAGTAGCTTGCTTTCTGGTTTCTGGCACCCAGGTGCATTACTTTACATTTTTCAACACTGAACCTCATCTGCCATGTAGTTGCCCACCCCATAATTTTGTTCAGGTCCGCTTGTAAGGTTTCCACATCCTGCATAGAAGATATTGGCAAGCTTAGTTTAGTATCATCCGCAAATACTGAGATTTTGCTCGATATCCCCTCCTCTAGATCATTTATGAATAAATTAAACAGGATTGGCCCCAGGACAGAACCCTGGGGGACCCCCCTTTCCACACCCGCCCAATCTGAGTACTCCCCATTAATTACCACCCTTTGCAACCTCCCCTGGAGCCAGTTCTCTATCCAGGTACTCACCTTATGGTCCATATCTACCTTCCTTAGTTTGAACAGTAAGCGTTTGTGGGGAACGGTGTCAAAGGCCTTTGCAAAGTCCAGATACACCACATCCACAGGCTTACCTTTATCTAGGTTGCAGCTCACTTCATCGTAGAAGGTTAATAGATTGGTTTGGCAAGAACGATTTTTCATGAATCCATGCTGATTACTACAAATTATACCGTTTTCATTACTAAAGTCTTGTATGTGGTCCCTTAACATCCCCTCCAAAATCTTGCAGACTACTGATGTTAGGCTGACTGGCCTATAGTTACCCAGGATATATCTCAGCCCCTTTTTAAATATTGGTACCACGTTGGCTTTTTTCCAATCAGCTGGCACCATACCCATCTGTAAACTATCCTTATAGATCAAGAATAATGGTCTGGCAATCACCTGGCTGAGCTCTTTAAGAACCCTCGGGTGCCAGCCATCCGGTCCCGGTGATTTATTTATGTTAAGTTTCTCTAGTTTAGTTCTCTAAGTCTATCTTCTGTTAGCCATGGCGGTATTTCCTGATGTGTGTTGTTTAGTTTGGCCTTACAAGCTGGGTTAGTGTAGCCCCCCAATTCTTTTGTGAAGACCGAAGAGAAGAATTTATTTAACACTAGGCGGTCCACTCTCATCTGATTCCCCCATAGAGATGCATGGCGCTCTGACACCTCCCTCTCCGCACACAGAGCGGAGCTGTCACCTGCCTGCTCAGTGGGGATCTGTGTATCGATCCCCCGCTGTGCAGCACGGATCCGCCTACGGAGGCGGACCGTGTGAAAGAAGCCTTAAAGACTTTACAGATCATCAGTTTAGAGTTAAAGTGGTTCTAAAAGCAGAAGTTTTTTTTTACCTTAATACATTCTATACATTCGGGTAAAAGATCTTCTTGGTGCAGCCTCCCCTCCCCCCTTTTACACACCTGAGCCCATCTTGATCCAGCGATGTGTATGAGAGCATCGGCTATCCTGGGGTGCCTCTATCCTCATTGGATCACACAGCTGCAGGAGCCATTGGAGATGGAATGGAGAATGCCCAAGCGGGAGCATGGGGGGTGCTCGGGGGCAGGACCGCCATTGCACAGAGCAGGTAAGTATACCATGTTTGTTTGTTGCAAACTTTACAATCACTTTAACTGTTTACAGTTGCCTGTTAACCGCTTGCCGACCGACGCACGACTATTTACTGCGGAGGTCAGCCACTCACAGGCAAAGCGATGTAGGGCTACATCCAGTGGCGGAGCTAGACTTTTAAAACAGGGGTGGCAAGGTATTATTTTGGGGGGTCAATATACAAAGTGTTCAATTACACTAAAAATACATTTCCTGTGTGTGCTGCCGCGTTATGTTTTGTTTTGGAGCCGTTTGGAGCACAAAGGAGTTGCGTGTCAGCTTAACCAATTAAAAGTGTAGCAGCAACAAGTCCCCCATATAGACCTCCCCCTGTACAGTAGGCCAGGGTGAGGTGAGGTCCCGTCCCCCATATAGATCCCCCTTAAAGCATGCCAGGGTGAGGTGAGGTCAGAGGACCTCACCCTGGCCTACTGTTCGGGGAGAGATCAATATGGGGGACAGGACCTCACCTCATCCTGGTCTACTGTAAGGGGGGGGATCTATATGGGGGACGGAACCTCACCTCACCCTGGCCTGCTGTAAGGGGGATCTTAATGGGGGACCTCACCTCACCCTTGCCCCCCATATAGATCCCCCCTTACAGCAAGCCAGGGTGAGGTGAGGTCCCCCATATAGATCCCCCCCTTACAGTCAGCAGACCAGGCATTGGGCAAGGGCAAGTTCCCCATAACATAGATCCCCTTTCCTTTACAGACTTCTCACTACTCAGTCAGTCACTAGTACAGTCAGACAGTACTACAGTAGTAGTCTCTTACCTACCTTTTGTAGTGACCAGCATGCCCCCCATCAATGTAGTGACCAGCGTACCCCCCCATCAATGTAGTGACCAGCGTACCCCCCCCATCAATGTAGTGACCAGCGTACCCCCCATCAATGTAGTGACCAGCATGCCCTCCATCAATGTAGTGACCAGCGTACTCCCCCCATCAATGTATCGTGACCATCGTACTCCCCCCATCAATGTATAGTGACCAGCGTACTCCCCCCATCAATGTAAAGTGACCAGCGTACTCCCCCCATCAATGTATAGTGACCAGCGTACTCCCCCCATCAATGTATAGTGACCAGTGTACTCCCCCATCAATGTATAGTGACCAGTGTACCCCCCCCATCAATGTAAAGTGACCAGCGTACTCCCTCATCAATGTAAGTACACTGGATCTAGTACAGGAGATGACCAGAGACTGCGGATCTAGTACAGGAGATGACCAGAGACTGCGGATCTAGTACAGGAGATGACCAGAGACTGCGGATCTAGTACAGGAGATGACCAGAGACTGCGGATCTAGTACAGGAGATGACCAGAGACTGCGGATCTAGTACAGGAGATGACCAGCTAAGTAACCATTTTAAAATTCTACCTTACATCAATGTACACAGATTTTACATATGACTATCAGTGCTGCCCTATATGCAAAATACAAAGTGCTCTTGGTGCATAAATGATATAACAAATATCATACAATAAATCATCAGTGTCATCATGATCATTTCAACTTGGCCCAGCCGCCCATCATGAGCTATAGTATTAATTAGAAGACTATCATCCATTCCAGAGACCACCTGACCACCAGTCATTTCTCACTCTGACATTTGATATATCTGACTGACACTCAGTGACTTTATCATTTCAAATTGGCCCAGCCGCCCATCATGAGCTATAGTATTAATTAGAAGATTAGTTCATCCATTCCAGAATCCAGAGACCACCAGAGAGACTTACCTGTTACCTAAAGGAGGATTACAGCAGCAGGAGGTCAGGCTTAGGTGGTAGAAGAAGGCTGGAGGTGAAGAAGAAATCCACCACGTGACATGCCGGCCCGCCCGCAGCTAGTGCTCACACACACACAGGCTGGCCAACCAATCACGTTGTGAGTAGCGGCACAGCAAACCAATCAGGTGAGCAGGCATGCTTGATTGGTTAGCTGTGCAGCGGCTCACAGCGGCGCCCGCTGCTGCTCACCGCGCTGCGCGCTCTGCCTCTGACAAGAAGAAGAATCACAGATTCACAGTCAGTCAGTCTCCTCATCTGAGTCATCTCGTCTCGAGAACTAACTGCAGCCGGGCGGCGTCCACTCGTTCTTCTAATATTATTTAGGAGCGCGAGCGGGGTGGCAACAGGGGTGGCGAGGACTTTGTCTGGGGTGTCAAATGCCACCCCAGCTAGCCCTCTGGCTCCGCCACTGGCTACATCGCTAGCCTGTGAGGCTCTAGGGAGCGAGCGCGTGTGCCCGTTGGACCCGATGTCCGCCGGGCACTCGCGATCGTCCGTTACACCGGAAGAAAGTCAGGCGGCTAATGTAAACAAAGCCGCCTGTCATTCTTCCCTGTGTAAGAATGGAGATCACACGGTTCTACTATGTAGGACCGTTGATCTCTGTTCTTACACTAGTAGCCACAGCCAATCACAGTTAGAAACACGCCCCTAGGGACACTCTTAACCCCTCCCTCTCCAATAAAGTTAACTCCTTCACTACCAGTGTCATTTTACAGTAACAGTGCATATGTATAGCACTGATTACTGCAGTAATGTCACTGGTAACCCCAAAAGTGTCAAAAATGTCAGTCAAGGGTCCGATCTGTCCGCCGCAATGTCGCAGTCCCGCAAAAAAAAGAAAAAAAAACAGATTACTCGTTAAAAAAAAAAACAAAATGACAAAAATCTTTCCCTTTGTTAGTAAACACAATAACTTTTGCGCAAACCAATCAAAATACGCTTTTTGCGATTTTTTTTTACCAAACATAGGTAGCATAAAACAAATTGGCCTAAAATGTTAAAAAATTTTGATTTTTACTTTTTTTTTGGGGAATTTCATATAAAAAAATGTGAAAAATATTGTTATTTTTGCAAAATTGACGCAATTTTTTTGTTTATAGCGCATGATCAAAAAATCGCACAGGTGATCAAATACCACCAAAAGAAAGCTCTGTTTGTGGGGAAAAAAGGACGTCAAATTCGTTTAGGTACAGCTTCGCACGACCGCACAATTGTCCGTTAAAGTCACGCAGTGCCGAATCGCAAAATAGGCCCTGGTCAGGAAGGGGGTAAAATCTTCCGGGGCTTAAGTGGTTAACTATGATCCTAGAATTACTGCGCTCACGCAGACATTTGCGACAATAACACATATACATGTGCTCATCCTATGCCGTGCATTTCATATGGGTATGTACGGGGGTACTTTAACTTTTTTTTTTATTTTATGTAATTCTATTTTTTTTTTTTTTTTTTTAATCTAAAGCAGTAGCTGTGAGATTGATTTAAAGCAGAATTGAACCCAAAAGCAAACATTTATTATATTGCAGCTTACCTAATCTATCCTTACACATCCTATATGTGATGGTTGCATCTGTTTCTCTTTTTTAGTCTTTCTAATTTCATCTGGTGATCCAGCCAGTAAACCTACTGTTTGTCAACAGGAAAGCAGTTACAGGGATGAGAAGGACCATTTAACATTGGTAGGGGTGCTAAAAATTATCAGATTTTATTTATGTATGTCAAGCCTTTATCCCAAAAGGAAAAGACTGTTTACTGGAATTGATTATAAAGTATTACCCTGAGTTCAGCTTCAATTTGTTAGTGTATTTCTGCCAGAACTTTTAGCACTCCCCACCCCCGAGACTGGCAATGCTGCTGTCCACAGGTGAAAGAAAAATTTCAAATGGTCCCACGCAAATGGCTGTGTTTTATCTGTTTTAATGAAAACTGTGGCCCCTACTAATACAGCTACCTCGGTAGAGTATACACTGAGGAATTTTTGGGGTGGCGCTATTCTATTCTTAAAAATGAGCAACCATATGGGCAAATATGTGCAAAATATATGTGCAAAATTTGCAAAAAAAAAAGTGACTTGTGCTCTTTATGTTATACAATATACAAACAAATTATCAACTTTAATAAGAAAAAGAAATGAACTATCCAACATGTGTCATCATCCAAATAGTAACATTGAGAAAAAAGAGGAAATATATGATTGGGAAACCCAACACATAATTTCACAAAAAATTCTGGACTTGCTAGGGCACCTCGTAGAATGAATCAAAGCGACTCACAATTAATAAAACATAATTTTATTACAAAGAAAATAATTAAAAGAGTGGGGATAAAAAACAAACAATCCTCACTCAATGTACATAGCATGATATGTATGCTATGTATGTTATGTACATTGAGTTTTTATTCCCTATTAAATTAGGTGTCACAATTTTTTGAAAAATAGCATGTGTCCTCTATTAAAATCCTGAACGCATGTAGCAGTCATGGGAATAAGATTTGTAGAAATATAACCCATAGATGAGATTCTCTGATTTAGAAATAATGTAGCGAGTGTTTCCTATTTTGGGCATCTACTAGCCCCATCCTTCCTATATGTTAAGCACCAGTATTTCGGGTGATAACATATCTCTTGTTTCTTTTTATAGTATTTTTAAAATAATTTTGTTGTTATAACTCTTTTCTTTCCTTTTCTTTGTGATACTATCTCAATATCAGATGATGGTTGTACAATATGAGTAAATGCAAAATTAAACTCTCTCATTAATACATGTAATCTCATGTTGTATTTGGCTTGTATCTTTGCAGATAAGATATATCCATGTAATTGCCGTTTGATGCCTTCGGGGGCGCTGTGGGGCGTGGAGGAAGTCAGCCGACTAGGTGGGGTATGTGCGGCCAGGTAAGCCACAGTGCGGTTCCGCCTGGTGCTGGTGGAGCTTCCTGTGGCACTAGAGTGGACTTTGGGAGCAATTACGGCTCCTGGAGTCTAATCTATCCCCGTTGGCGCTGGGGATTGGTCGGAGCGGAGTCATCTCCGCCCCTGCTATATCGTCACGTCCGGTGGAAATGGCCGGGGCGGCGACGTAATCCGACGAACCGCCCGGGATCCACGCCATATAAGGGCGCCGTACAAGCGTCCTGTTATGGCGGCGGTTCCCCATCCGGGGAGGACTTGTGTGCCGTGTTTCACAGCTCAATATGGGGTAAGCTGGACTCTGACTTGTCTCAATACTCGACATTTGATACAAATTTGGTACTTATAGCGTTATCTCCATATTCTCTTGCTTATTAGCATCCATTACTTGCAGTGTGGGTCCAAAACTCTACATCATAAGTGCTTCATTTTTTAATGACCGGTGAGCATCTAAATTATCAGTGCCTCCAATATGACTATCTGGCTGCCTTTTTGACTAAAACTCGGCTAAAACTGTTTTTTATGCATAGACACCTGCTAGAGGGGATAATATAAATGGTCTATACTAGGTTATAGTGCTGCAATCTGCGGACAAACTATATATCAAATTGAAGACACATATACAGAAATTTATGATGTGGTCAACAAATGACCCTTTAAATCCCTCCACGGAGCTATGTGTATCAAACACGTGTGAAATTTTTTAATATCGACGCACTTATTGATATGCTTAAAAGTGCTGTGTTATACAAAAACACCCGTCCCCCCTGCGGTGAATGTCTATGCATATTTATCTCCCCTTGGGATGCTGGTTTTTCTGTTTTTATTATTTCACCGTTTTTCTTCTTTTTTAAAGCGGAGTTCCGGGCACAAAATCTGTATTTTTTTTTGTGCCCCTCCGCTAGCTACACATAACCTGAAAAGGAATTGGATAGTTATTTTTTTTTTTGTATACTCACCTTGTAATTGAAGATCGTAAATACTCACCTCAGGGTACTTCCTCCTCCAGCGCCGAGGCTCACCCCGTCACTTCCTGCCTCGCAATGATTCCTGGGAGCTGAACGTCATCGCTCCCAAGAATCAATGCGACGGCACCGGCCCCGCACGTCACTGTTTAGGAATGCGGCGCCACACCGGGCCGGTGCAGCGCATTCTGGGAGAAGAAGACGCGGAAGAAGACACCGAAGAGGACCGCGCCGGCTTCAGCTGCCCACAAGAGAGATGGAAACGCTGTGGAAGAAATTTTCAAAGTAAGTATTTCTTCTAAAAGGTAAGTGCGAACCGGGACAGATCAGAGGCTAGCCATTGTGGAATGTGCTAGCCCTGACTGTCCCGGGGGTATGTTCAGTAAAAAATCATTTCTGTGCCCGGAACTGCGCTTTAATCTACCATATATGGGTTTTCTCATCCATCACATAGGGGCTGGCACTTTGGAAACTTGTTCTTACCAATATGAACACTGGGTGTTTTCATATTTTAACTAGAATATGTGGATGATAAGAAAGATATAATTTATGTATTCCTTATATTCTACCCAGATAAAACACATGGGGTGATTACCCTCACACCTATGTGAATATTCGTTCTCCAATATATGAGCTGTGCGATCACTTAATAGTCCTCCTCGTTAACTATCAGAAGTTCGAAATATACAATGTACAGGTATGCATACATTATTTTTTTATATAAAAAGATTTATTCATGCTTACAAATTATCAGTTACCTAAATGTACGGTGTGGGTCCCCACATACACTCACAACTGGCTGCTCCTCTACGCCCCCGGCAGCCTCCTCCTGGCTCTAGAAGTAATGTAAATACTTAAATGTGTTTCTACATTGATGTCAATTTTCTTGTGCAACTCACTCATGTAATGTATACTCATAGAAAGTAATGACAAATGTAAGAATGTGCATAAAAGTTACATATGGCTTGTTTGAATATATTTACATCTTTACACAGATAAGTCAAATAGTATGCTCCAGACGAAGCTTTCCACAGCAAAGCGAAACATGTTGAGCAAAAACGTAAAGTAATGTATGGTGTAACCTACTGCAGTTTTCAGCTGACCCTGTTGACCGGCACCTTGACTATCTGGGTATCCGTCGGCAGGATTCTCCTGATTTGAAGTATATTATGTCTGATCTATACTTATTGTAAACCTCTTTGTACATGTATATTTCTATGGTATGTTGAGGCATAACACCTCATGAGTTATTGTACCTTATAGACCAATGCATTGGTCTCGTTTTCAATGTAGAAAACGTATCTGCTTGCAACAATATATGTTTTTAAATAATCTTTAAAAAAAAATCTTTCTAAAAAATTAATAAAAAGTGAATTTTTATAAAGTTCTGTGCCCGAAATCCTTGTCTCCCAACCCTTCCATTCTAAGGAATATAAAACTATACTGGACACAGGTCTGCTCTTCTCCCCTTCTTATTGGTGACCCAGAAAGCAACGTGCATTATGTCACTTCTGGGTCACCCTGTCACCTTCCCCGGCTAGCATAGTCCGAAAGGAATGTATTGCAATTCAATCTGCATTGCAATACATTCAGTGGAGACATACAGGATCTTTTAGACCCGCCACTGTCATTCACAGCCAATGAGCCAATTTGGAGAGAGAGAGGGCAGGGCCAAGCCATGGCTATGTGCGTGAATGGACACGCAGAGCCACAGCTCAGGAACGAGCCTGCTTGGGTGCCCCAATGCCAAGCTGCCTGCTCTGAGGGCACTCGGCAGGAGGGAGTGGCCAAGAGCTTCCCCTTTTTTTAAAAAAAGAAAGCCTTTAGAATAACTTTAACTGTACTCAGGGCCAGATGCTGAGTCAAACATGACTGGAGATAAGTCGGGACATGTTCCACATGGTATAATCTTTGCTCACACTATGAAAAATATGCCTTCCCTGTGTGGTGGTATATTTTGCTAGAGAATAACTTCTTAGCATAAAGGAACGTTGTGATAATCAAATTCAAAAAGCTCCTGCCCTTCAGGACCTAGGCTTCAACAGCTGGGCTGTCAAACCCAATGACCAAGAAGCAGTATGGAAGATCCAGAAGAGGTCAAGAGGAGTCTGACAGAACTCCCTCTAACTCAAACCAACAGAGCAATAGTAGAGAAATGATCCTTTAATAGCTGGGTGTGGACACACTGAAAGTGAAGAATAGCCAGACTTTTGTGAAGACCCAAGGAGTAGTGGATAGACTGAATAGCAGTGCCACAAACAAAGACAGTTGGCCACCGCACAACATAAAAAATCACTTGTTTATATGCAATGTGATATGTTTACAGGAGCCATAGCTCTCTTTTTGCTAGGTAAACGTGTGTTCTTTTCACCAGTGACATCTTTGATAAATGAGTCTAGATGTTCCCTAAAGAGATGTTGACCAGCAAAGGGCATATGATCCAAGCGCTTCTTACATGCTGGCTCAGCAGGCCAGTACTTGAACCAGAGAATCCAATGCATTTGAATAGACAGGAGTCCTAACCTGGAAATTTGCTGGAGATAATTTCCAAGATTGTCCACACAATACTGTCAAGTGTCACGTACCTGATCAGTGAGCCTGACGTGCAGAGGAAGGCCTCTCCTACAGCTCCGGCTCAAGGGCCACTGGTAGTGGGACAGCAGCCACAGGAGCACGGCGACGCATGAGTGCCTATAATTAGTCCAGTAGTCTGTGTGGTAGCAGTCACCAAGTGGATGTGGTAGCAAAGCAGGCTGGTGGTAGATGAGCAGGCATGGGGCTTGGCTGGTGGCAGACTGTAGTAGGCAGCTGGAAGCAGGAACCAAATGAGAACTTGCTGGACTGAGAGCTGTAGCAGGCTGGATGAGCGAGATGCAGGGTCAGACAAGCCGGGTCGGTAACAGTCAGGCAGATCAGGCATAGACAGCAGACAGCAGGATGGTCGGATTACAAGCCAAGTCAGCAACGGGATATCGAACAAGCAGAGACAGGAGGCAGAAGCATAATCCAAAGACAAGCCGAGGTTGGGGCAGGTAAGAAGTAATCTGGATCAGGATGAGAGGTCAACACAGGAATCTAGAACACACACAGAAGCTGCAGACCAAACACCAGCATTAGTGACAGGTCCGTGCATTGATGCGCGACTGAGTGTGCACTGATACGCATGCACTTGCGCGCTCCCAAGCCCATGACTATCCACATTTGCCCAGCCAGTTGCTGGCCTGCACATGTGCATATGTATGCAACGCAAAACTCCATCTGGACTACAGACATGCCTTCCCTGACAGTTAGACATTTGGAAAAAAGTGTTGGAGGACAGAAGGATCTGAGGGAATAAAACCAGGGTCATGGGCCATCCATTTCAACCAGACTACAAAAGTCTGTAACAGATCTCTACAGGGGCAGCAACAGGCTGTATGGAAGGGCATACCAGTTTTCAAGAAGCCTTAAAAAGTGATTAAAGTTTTTTGTCCGCTGCATCCTTAAAGACCAGGACCTCTTTGGGACCTGTTGAGGTAGGCAACAGCAGAATCCTTAGAAGGAACTGCCCATTTTTAAAACTCCTCTTCCATGGGATATTGCTGTGAAAAGCATTTTGGAGATATAAAAATATATTTAGGATGCGACCAGTCACCGTATAATGCCTCCCCAACCACAAAGTGCAAAGGAAAGGTCTTGATCAGCTTAGAAGCCTTCTTAGAGACAATATGCGTAACTTTTGGTTGGACAGTACCAAAGACTCCAACTTTAAGCAGGAGTTAACCTCATCCACCAGTGTTAAAATGGCCTCAGTCAGAGTCAGAAAAGCCCACCCTCTCCCCATTCATCAAGTAACAAAACCTCCTCCTCCTCTCTGTCCTCCAGCAGGGTAGGAGCAAAACCAAAGTTCAAGTGGGAACAGGATGGAAAAACTGGCAAAAGGTTTGGCCAAAAGTCCCTTAATCCCTTAGCGCCGACGGAATACAAATATGCTGCCTCGCTTTTAGGGCGTCGTACAGGGGTGATCCCTGCAGCTAGGGGCATCACCCCAGTACCGTTGGATAGAGCTTGAGGGTCGGCTTTCTTGTAATAACAACTGATGCAGCTGAGCAGCCGCTCGGCTGTCATTACAAGGAGCGGGAGGGGACGACCTCCCCTTTGGCGGCTCGCCCGGGTCTCCCGTCCCACCAGGAGGCCTGATCAACCAGCCGGCACGTCCGCTGGCTGATCGAAGACCCGAACAAAGCTGGATTCGGCTCTGATCGGGTCTCCGATGTAAAAACCTGGAAACGACGTCATGACATCACTTCCGGGTACTGGAGCCTTAAAGATTAAAAAAAAAGGCCTTCAAAACAGCCAAACTTGGCGTTTTAAATGCTTTTGAGTGCAGAGGAGGGATTCCTCCATAATGAGTACCTGTCACTGCCTATTACTGTCAAAAGGGATGTTTACATTCCTTGTAATGGCAATAAAAGTGATACCATTTCTTTTTTTTAAAGAATAGTGTAAAAAAAAAAAAAAAATAATTAAGAAAAAAAAATGTGAAAGTGCCCCATACCTCCATGCTTGCGTGCAGAAGCGAACACATACACAAGTCGCGCCTGTATATGAAATAGGTGTTCAAACCACACATGTGAGGTATCACCACGATCATTAGAATGAGGGCAATAATTCTAGCACAATACCCCCTCTGCAAGTCTAAACAGGTTACCATTAAAATGTTTTAAAGCATCTTCTATGGAGATTTTTAAGTACCGAAGTTTGTCACCATTCCACGAGTGTGCGCAATTTTAAAGCATGAGATGTTAGGTATCTATTTACTCGGTGTAACATCATCTTTCACATTATGCAAAAAAATTGGGCTAACTTTGTTTTGTTTTCGTAATTCATGAAAGGGTATTTCTTCCCAAAAAATTGCATTTGAAAGACCGCTGCACAAATACCGTGTTACATAAAATATTGCAACGATCACCATTTTATTCTCTATGGTCTTCGCAAAAAAAAAAAAGTATATATATATATATATATATATATATATATATATATATATATATACATACACACACATTATATATATATATATATATATATATATATATATATATATATATATATATACATACATACATACATACATACATACATACATAATGTTTGGAGGTTCTAAGTAGTTTTCTAGCACAAAATGCTGATTTTAAACTTATCATTTTATAATGCTATCCTCCCTCGACTTATTATTTTCCATAATGGTGAGAAAAAAACAGGGCTAAAAATTTCAAGTCATGAGCTATTAGCCAGGCCTTAAGAGTTACTCGCCACTTGTTGCCCCACCCAAACCCTACCCTGCTCCGCCCCTAAACACACCCTCGTAAAATATCTCATAAAATTACACTGTTAAATGTTTTATTCAGAATTAAGTTACAAAAAAATATTAACAACAACAACAACTTTAGAGTGCCCACAGCGTGCCCCTTTAAATGCAGAGTGACCACAGCGTGCCCCCCTTTCAATGCAGAGTGCCCACAGCATGCCCCCTTTCAATGCAGAGTGCCCATAGAGTGCCCCCTTTCAATGCAGAGTGCCCACAGCGTACCCCCTTTCAATGCAGAGTGCCCACAGCGTGCCCCCTTTCAATGCAGAGTGACCACAGCGTGCCCCCTTTCAATGCAGAGTGACCACAGCGTGCAGAGAGACCAGCGTGCACTTACCTGATGCAGCAGCGGCTTCTCCTCAATCCTCCGCATCTCCTCCTTGGCCAATGGCAATTGTTCGCCTTTCGGCCAAACAGGAAACGGGTCTCGGACCCGCTTCCTGATTGGCCAGGAGGAGGATCCGTGTGACAATAGCGAATATTCATTCGCTATTGTCACACAATGGGTGGGCTCAGGGCGCACTGCTCTGCGCCCCGGGTCCATCCTTTTCTTACAGCACAGCCCTTACTCGCCATCCTCATCATTCCACTCGCAAAATGCGAGCAGGCGAGTTGAATTTTTGAGGGCTGTGGTAAGGTATGGGTTAAACAGCTCACTGGGGGAGATAGTATGGTGTTCCAAACAGTAAGTGCCCTCCCGAGGCAGAAAGCAGGGGAAACAGAAACCACTGATAATGAGAAGTGCAATAGGAGTCCTCCAAAATTGAAATGGCGTCTTATACATGGACAGTCAGTAGAGAAGAGAGCCACATGGGTGCGTAGCTGCCCATGCCTTGTCAAAGACTTCCTCCAATCACGAGCATTGTTACTGATGACAGCTGATGCTGTAATTGGAAGTGGAGATGGAGAGTGCGCACATGCAATCCCATTGGAGGGGGAGAGTGCGCAGATGCAACAGGGACTGGAGTGTTCTGAGCCTATAAAGATGTCAGGAAAAAAAAATGAATACCAGTAAGCGATTGTCTAACTCTGCAAAATTCAAACTGAATGTAATCAGCTATGCAAAAGAGCATGGGAATAAAGCTGTAGAGAGACTCTTTAAGATGCCAAAAAAGAAGAAGGCCTTAAGAGGAAAACCAGCAAAATGGCCAAACTTGGAGCAGAGGCTTAAGACTTGGATTATGGAGCAGCGCCAGAGTGGCTTATGTGTGTCAACCAAGCTTAGTCAATGTCAGGCAAGAATGTTTGCAAGTGAAATGAACATTGTTAATTTTACAGGAAAGGCCATAACGGTGCTTTAATTCCATGAGGACAGTTTCACTCCTATGTAATACAACCTCAGAAAAAATATGATTTTGAAGTCAGATTGCAACCATGGATGAGGTGCCTCTCAATTTTGATGTGCCTTCGAACAGACTGTTGATGCGAAAGGAATCAAAACAGTGGCCATGAAAAGACACGCTATACTGCTGTGCTTTCATGCTGTGCAGATGGTACTAAACTGCCTCTTATGCCTATTTTTAACAGGAAAATATATCCTAAAGAGACCATACCACGTGGCATTATTGTGCAAGTTCAAGAGAAGAGGTGGATGAATGAAGACATTATGGCCATTTGTTGAGGGGAATATGCCTTCAGACAGCAGCAGTCTGAGCATATGAACTATGTATTGCTAATGCCAAATCCTTAAATATTAATTAGAACATGGAAGGTTGGGAGACAAGGATTTTGTTGGCACTTAAAGTAAATAAAATACCTTTTATTTCAATTCACATAAAAACAAAAAGAAAAAAGAAATATTACATGTGTGGGACTCCAGTCAGCCATTGAGATAGCCACTATATATATATATATATATAGGAAATGTTTTATGGAGTTTTCATTTCTATGTAGTTGCATTTGCTGTAACAATGTATGAACAACTATGTGTCTATGATACGGTTCTTAAACCTATTTGTTTACTATACAGAGTTTTTTCATATATAAGCTCCAGATGAAGCTTTGAAAAGGGCGAAACATGTTGAGTAATTGAACATATACACAAATACAACATCAGGTGGCCTAGCTGGACGGCTATTGTTCCTTCTGCAATCCGTCGGCAGGATTCTCCTTTTGCCAAATATCCTTTCCCTTTTAAGGATTTGTATGAAATTTCTCTATCTCTGTATGAAATTGATACTCCAATAACTGCTACATATCTGTATATGGTTGTGGGCTTGTTTTCAAGCCACATTTTTATATATATATATTTCTTTTTTCTTTTTGTTTTTATGTGAATTGAAATAAAAGGTATTTTATTTACTTTAAGTGTCAACAAAATCCTTGTCTCCCAACCTTCCATGTTCTAATTATGGCCATTTGGTTTGCAAAGGTTTGGTCCAGAAGACCTGGAGGGCTCTTAAAGATCCAGCTTTGCTTGTCTTTGATCAGTTCCGAGCACATTTATCAGAAAAGACAAAAAGGGTGGTTGCATCAGATTTGTGAACACACATAGCAGTTATTCCTGGTGGACTTACAGGTCAGCTACAGTCACTAGATGTTTCAATCAACAAACCATTTAAAGCCCTGATGAGAGAAGAAGGAGTAGATGGATGCAAAAAGTAGCTGATAACATGACATCAACAGGAAGAGTGAAAAATCGAACCATTACTAAGTTCTGCAATTGGGTCTTAAACTGATGGTATGGAGTTAAACAAGAGGTGATTGTGAAGTCCTTCAGGAAATGTGGAATCAGCAATGCCATGGAGGGAGCTGAGGATGATCTCACATATATAGACAGCCACTCAGAAGACAGCAGTGATGCAATAGAAGTTGAAGAAATTGAAACTAATAATGATGAAGAAGAGAGCAGTGATGCAACAGAGGCTGAATACAGTGATATGCTGCATAATATAGTATGACTATGCAAACTTTACCTGCTGTAATTGCTATATAATGGGTTGGAAAAGTGTGGGTCGTCAAGTGGAACTTCCACTATAAGCACTCCTCGCCCCCTTACATGCCACATTTGGCATGTCATTTTTTTTGGGGGGGGAGCAGGTACCAAGTTTTGAAAGGTACCCTCTCCCACTTCCGCTCGGCCAGCCTAGGCGGCTCGAGTGGAAGTTCTCCTCTCCCCCTCCCTCCCTGCAATCTTCTGGGACATGTCACAGGTCCCAGAAGATTGCCTGGCCACTGAGTAAGTGCAGGGGGGCCCATTGAAAAGATCCGATGACCACTGGATCGCTTACATCTGAAAGCTGACAGTCAGCTTGTGAAACTTACACACATTTTGTGTAACCCCCCCACTTTCCGTGGCAGTGAAAGGGTTAATTTATATGTTTTGTGCTTAAAGTCCATATAAAATGACATGTCCATTTAAGACTACCTTGTCCACAGGGTGATAGGTCTGCTCTGAGAGTTCACTACAGAACAAACACTTTGTCAACCTAGTAAAGTATGACTAAACCCAAAACTTTAGTGTGGGTTTGTTTGTCAGTTTTGTCAGTTTTGATGTTTTGTCAGTTTTGATTGGTGTCTGCGCCCCTGTAAAGGAGATTCACCCTCTCTATTTGTCATGTTTACCATCATCATTGAAAGTTAAAGTAAAAGAAAAATCACAAAATGTTTGATTGTCCCCAGAAAAGTAATAAAGAGGACATTTTCCAATGGGGACACTAGTTCTGGTCCCCAAGGAGTTTCCCTAATTTGCAGGGATTTCATCTCACTTCTTGTTTGGCTATGGGTCAGGAAGTGAAGGGAAATCTCTGCATTGGGACAGATGTAGAAAAAAAAAAAAATCTGAAAAGGGGTTATAACTCTCATTTGCTCTGTCCAAAATAAAAAAAAAAAAAGGTTTGCCTATAGTTGTACTTTAACCACTTTAGCCCCAAGCCCATTTTTGACAAAATAAGTATTTTGTGCTAGAAAACTACTTAGAACCCCCAAACATATATATTTTTTTTTTAGCAAAGACTCTGGAGAATAAAATGGCGGTCATTGCAATATTTTTTATTATGCGGTATTTGTGCAGTGGTCTTTCAAACGCCATTTTTTTGGAAAATTTACGAAAAATCACATTTCACTGCATTTAAAAAAAAAACTAAACAGTAAAGTTAGCCCATTTTTTTGTATATTGTGAAAGATGATGTCACGCCAAGTAAATAGATACCCAACATGTTACGGTTTAAAATTGTGCACACCCACGAAACTACAGTCAATAAAAATCTCCATAGGCAACGCTTTAAATTTTTTAACGGTTACCAGTTTAGAGTTAGAATGTAGCTCTCTTTTTTAAATAATGCTCACGCTCTGGCCGACCAGGTCGCCTGACAGGTCGCCCCAGTGTAAACGGGGGCTAACACAGGTTTTTAAAAAAAATAAAATAAAAATCTGATAATTTTTATTGCTGCCACAAGCAATGTAAACATCCCTTGTGACAGCAATATGCAGTGACAGGTACTCTTTATGGAGGGATCGGGGTCTAAAAGACCCTAGACCCCTCCAATACACTTCCGTATATTCAAAACGTTGAAAACTGCATTTTTGAATACATTCACTTTTTGAAACTGCCGCCTTTAGCAGCTGAGTAACCTGGATGTGACGTCATGAATGCCGCCTCCGTGTTACGTCATCGGAGACCCAGATCGAAGCCGCTTCCGGCTTTGATTGGGACTCCATCCAGCTGGCAGATGCGCTGGCTGGTTGCTCGGGTGTCCTGGTGGGATGGGAGACCCGGGCAGAGCCGAGGAAGGTGGCGGGAGGGGGGGACGTCCCCTCCCAGTCACCGGAGTAACGATCAAGCGGCTCCCGAGCCGACCGCCGACTCTAAAAAACGGTACGGGGATGATGCCTCTAGGTAGAGGCATCCCGGTACAACCACTTAAAGTCAGCCGACGTAGGTATCCATCAGTTTGTGTTAAGTGGTTAAGGTATGTAACAGCAGATCAACAAGTAATAAAGCTATGTTACAGTGGGGATGCAGAAAAACAAAACCTGCTATGTTAATGCTGCTGACAAACTGCATTATATACGTAATCTTTTTTTTTTTTTTTTTTAACTATAGTTCCACTTTAAAGCTTGGCTATTTTCATGTAAATACCCTTAAAATTATTTTTTCATATACTGTGCTATGTATAATAAATAATATAAAGTTAAGATGACAATGTGAACTTTAGGGCTCTTGCACTCTGCCATATTTAAAGCATAAGCTGCACGATAAATCGTTAAAAAATAGAGATCTCGATTCACCCCCTCACGATCTTAAAACAGCATGTCCTTAATTCTTATGGCACTTTTCCACTGCAAGTACCGGCTAGTACCGGCTCGGCTCTACTCGGCCCTGCTTGGCCCGGTTTGCTTTTCCACTGCGGTACCGCATGGTATAGTGTCGGAACGGTTCGGTACGGTACGGTATAGGTTTGCTTTTCCACTAAAGTAGTACTAAAGTTAAGTGGGTGGGATAACAACGGGGTGGGTGTGATTCTCTGACCAATCAGTGGCTAGTAGTGACTGCATGCAAAGGATTGTGGGATATGGTACCAGTTTGGTACCTGTTGGAACCACAATCGAGTAGGTACTGTTTTTTCAGAGCCGTACCGTTCGGTTCCATGCAGTGGAAAAGCAAACCTATACTGTACCGTACCGAACCGTTCCGACCCTATACCATGCGGTACCGCAGTGGAAAAGCACAAAAGCGTGCCGAACCGGTACGGTTCCATGCAGTGGAAAAGCGCCATTAGAGAGCCATTCTCTGCTCACACACAGCTATCAAAAGAAAAAAAAAAAAAAAGAGCCTTTGGCAAATGTTTATCAACATTGTTAAGGCTGCTACATAACTATAAACACAATGTTTTACAATGTACCATTTCGATCTTTTAGATCAAAGGAATGAACTTCCGTCTGTAAGGCTCGGTTCACACTTGTGCGATGCGGGAACGCTGCCATATGCGATACGCAGGGGGTGTCAATTAAAAGTTAATGACACCCCCAGTTTGATTGCATATCGCAGTGCGATCTGCAAGTACTCACAGAATCGGATCGCACAAGTGTGAACCACTGTGCGATCAGATTTTGATGCAGCTCAAAAAATGCCTCCTGTGCGTCTTTGGTGCAGGTGCAGTGCGAATTCAGCCATACAAAGTGTATGGCTGAAATACGCACCGCACATGAGATCACATGTAATGAAGGAGCAGTGCGCTCCGAATTACATGCGATCTCCGCAGCCGCACAAGTGTGAACCGACACTTAGTGAGGGCAGTTTAACCTCTTAGTGCCGGTTCACACTAATACGACTTGTCAGGAGACTTGGTCAGCCTGGCAAGTCGTGCACCGTCGCGGTCATTGAGTAGTACAGGACCGGTTCTAATAGGAGCGACACAAGTCACTCCGACTTAGAAAAAGGGTCCTGTACTACTTCGGGGCGACCTGGAGGCGACTTGCATTGACATTCATTTTATGAAGTCCGTGCAAGTCGCGCTGAAGTCGCGCTGCACGCGACTTCACAGGTCGCCCCCTAAGTCGGAGCGACCTAGTGTGAACCGGCACTTAAAGATCAAGCCTTTTTCTGACACTTGTTGTTTACAAGTTAAAACCAGTATTTTTTGCTAGAAAATGACTTAGAATCCCCAATTATAATATATATATATATTTTTTTTTTCAGCAGCGACCCTAGAGAATAAAATGGCGATCGTTGCAATTTTTTATGTCACACTGTTTTTGTTCAGAAGTCTTTCAAACACAGTTTTTGGGGAAAATATACACTTTAATGAATTAAAAAAAAATAAACAATAAAGTTAGATGATGTCACGCCAAGAATCGTGAGAGAATCCGGATTTGTATTCTAAGCACAAAAATTGTGATTCTCATTTTATCCAGAATCGTGGAGCTCTAGTGTATTGCTGTTTCGCTGACTCTCTGACTTAAGCCTCGTACACACGCACCGATTGTTGCCCGTAAATTTTCGGCCAATGTCCGGTCGAACAAAATCTGGTGTGCATGCTATAAAATTTTTGTTGGCCGTCAACAGAACGCCCGATTGTTCGTCAGTCAATACAGATTTCGGCTGACAAAAATCAGATGAGCAAGACTGGGCATGCTCAGAGAAGAAAAAACACACGGAAAGTAAACCATCACGTGACATCACTTCTGAAGTTGGTTGTTGTTGGCCGAAAAAATTTGTGTGCAGTCTAGAGCACATATCAACACAACAACACTGGACAAAAGTCGGCCGGTCGGCCAACAATCGGTGCTTGTGTACGAGGCTTTAGGTCTGTAGTTGTGGCACAGCTGCAGGGTACTATTGTCCATACTCATTCAATGCAAGAATGCTCTGTGTGGCTACATACATGTAAAAGTCAGCAAGCACACACACATATGGGCATTTTCTTCAAAAAGTAAAATTGGCTGAAAATGCTGATTGGGAGACGATCGGCAGACCTTTTTCGGTCACGCACCATCGATGGAAGCCGGCCGAACTTCTGCTGGACCAACTGCAGTACACAGAGGCCAAATGTTGGCCGCTTTATTCAACTGGCCATTGGCATTCGCATGTACTAGGCTTAACTTGCCTCTAAGGCTGACCATAGATGGAGAGAGTTTCTTTCTTGCAACTAGGGGTTGCAGGAAAAAAAATTAGCTTGATTCCCCTGTCAACGCAGACAGTGACAGCAGAATCCCTCCTGCCAAATCATTGTGTTCTTCAAGTGGGGGGGCTGGGGAAGCCATTACCATCAGAAGAAGATAGTGATTATTGTTAGCAGCTATAACAGCTGCAAGTTATAATCACATGTAAAATCCAGCAGGCTGGTTGTACCCAAGTTGATCAATCAACTTGGGTACATTCAGCTTGCCCAGACATTGTTCGAATCTTAGCCGGTTCAGTAGGAACCGTCAAACCGTATTCTAACCATCAATGGCCGGCTTAGGAATACACTGGGGTTGATTTACTAAAACTGGAGAGTTCAAAATCTGGTGCAGCTCTGCAAGGAAACCAATCTGCTTCCTGTTTTCTTTTTGTCAAAGCTTGATTTAACAGGCTGAAGTAAGAAGCTGATTGGCTACCATGCACAGCTGCACCAGATTTTGCACTTTCCAGTTTTAGTAAATCAACCCCCTCCAGTCAGTATTAAACACCTGTTTGGAACCTGACTATATTCACATAAATAACGTACAACTCCAGTATGCAGCAATCTATATTTTATACTTCTTTCTGCCTGCTTTGCAGATATTTTGTCTTAACATATAGCCCTCGTTCACATTGGAGCGATTTTTCATGCGATTTGACAGGTCAAATTGCATGACAAATCACAGCCTATTGCCAGCAATGGCACTGTCCCAATTGGTACGACGCTGACTTTGCGGTGCTGCGCCGATTTCCAAAAGTAGTTCCTGCACTGCTTTTGGTGACTTCGGGTGTAACTTCAATAGACATCTGTGCATGAAGCTGCAAAGGTGTCTTTCAAGTCACACCCAAAGTCACACTGGAATGCGGCTTTGAAATTGTGCAAGTTCAGATGAAGTTGCACAATTTCAAAGCCGCGTTTAATGTGAAGGAGGGCTTAGGGTCCTTTTAGACAAGCGTTCCAATAAGACCAGCATGTCGGGTTTTTTTGGCTGGTTTACACAAGAAGCAGTCAACCCCTTTTTTTTCTGCATCATCAAAAAAAAATATGGACATTGTCATGGGCGGACTAACAACACATGGATCGACAATCGAAGATCATGGGGCTCCCTGTGTCCCCACTTAACCCACGCCAAGCCTCACCTACAAATTGCAGCTCAGCTGCATAGAGGGAGTATTTAAACATCTACCGCAGCATAGCCTGCATGTAAGTTCTTGGCTACTTTCTGTAGAAGCCACTGGGCCCTTCCAGGTTTAACCTCCCTGGCGGTATGATTCTGTCAGGAATTCTGTTCCAAAAGCGGTACAATTCTTTTCATGGAAATTTGGCGTTATGTATTATAGGCCTACAATTCTTAGTAATTACTGACTTAAACCTGACCAAAATAAGACTCTAGTAGACATCCCAGATGTGATAAATTTGAAACACAAACAAGTGAATTATAATTGAATCAATAATATTATTTTATTATTTAATATATAATATATATAATACAATTATATTATTGATTAGATTATAATTCATGCGCTATATAATATATATATATGTGTGTGTGTGTGTGTGTGTATATATATATATAACGCATGAATTATAATCGAATCAATAATATAATTTTATATATATATATATATATATATATATATATATATATATGTGTATATAGGTATATATATATATATATATATATACATATATATATATATATATATATATATATATATATATATATATATATATATATAATATAAAATGTGTTATGTGTTTTGTGCAACGTTTTTTTTTCTTTTTTTTTCTTTTTTTTTTGAATTTCCCTCCCTAGTTCCGCTCCCATGCAGCATTGCTGCTGCAGGGAACGGAACTAGGAAGTCCTCCTACCGACAGACGAGCGGCGGAGATCTCGCTGGCGGTCACAGCAATGAGAGCTCATCGCTGGATCGCCAGGATAAGGTAAGAGAAGCTCCGCTGCGCTGTCTGCACGCTCTGCCCATTGACCCCGAGCGTGACTCGGGGATACCGCTAATAGCAGAAAATTCCTACCCCGAGTCACGCTCGGGGATACCGCTAAGGCGGTTAATGATGAGGTGTGAGAGAGGGAGGAGAAAGTGGGGAGAGGGAGGGGATGAGGTGATAAAGAGGGAGAAGGGGGTGAGAGAGAGTGAGGTGAGAGAGAAATAAGAGGAGAGAGAGAGAGGGATGGAGAGGGGATGAGAGAGAAAGAGGGGGATTAAGAGAGGGGTGTGTGAGAGAGAGAGAGAGAGAGAGAGAGAGAGAGAGAGAGAGAGAGAGAGAGAGAGGGGGGGGGCTGGTGTGAAAGGGAAGGGGAGAGAGAGGGGGGCGATAGGGGGTGAGAGAGAGTGAGGTAAGAGAGAGGGGGAGAGAGAGAAAGAGGTGGGAGAGAGAAAGCGGGACGGAGAGAGAGAAAGAGGGGAAGGGGGGGAGAGAGAGGAGAGCGAGGAACGGGTGAGAGAGAGAGAGGGGAGAGAGAAGGAGGGAGGGAGAGAGAGGGGGTGAGAGAGAGGGGAGTGAGAGATAAAGAGAGGGGCAGAGGGAGGCAGGGAGAGAGAGAGAGAGAGAGAGAGAGAGAGAGAGAGAGAGAGAGAGAGAGAGAGAGAAAGAGGGGGAGAGGGAATGAGAGAGAGTTGAGAAAGAGGAGTGAGAGACAGGGGAAGTGAGAGAGAGGGGATGAGCAGGGCCGTTTGAAGGAATTTGGGGGCCCCAAGCAAAATGGACATGGAGGCCCCCCCGACCCCCCGAAAAGCCTTTTTTTTTTATCAGTTAAAAGGTATAATATATATATTTCCATGATGTCCTGTGTGCGGGGGCGTGTCGGCGTCGCATACTGACAATCCCTGGCGGTTTCTGTTTGATTGTGAGTAGTTCTTGTAACATATGGCCTCCTATGTGAAATCCAGCTCAACTCAATGGTCTCTCCTGTGAGGAATGATGTGTACATACATTTGCATTATACCACACAATTGTAATAAAAATATATGAAAAATATAGGATTCATATATTTTTATTAAAATTGTGTGGGATAATGCAAATGCACACATTATTCCTCAGAGGAGAGACCATTGAGTTGAGCTGGATTTCACATAGAGGCCATATGTTACAAGAACTACACACAAATCAAACAGAAACAGGGGATCTGAGGAAGAGGGAACTCCTTTGCAAATTGCAAGTCATCAGCAACTAATCCAGCTCCACTCAATGGTCTCTCCTGTGAGGAATGATGTGTACATACATTTGCATTATCCCACACAATTTTAATAAAAATATATGTTTTTATTAAAATTGTGTGGGATAATGCAAATGTATGTACACATCATTCCTCAAAGGAGAGACCATTGAGAGGAGCTGGATTTCAGGCCACAAGAACTACTCACAATGAAACCGCTGCCATGGATGGACGGATAAAGGGCTTGTTGAAGAAGGCAATCGCAGGAATCCACTGACTGAAGTTCTGTACTGGATCGTCGTACCCGATGGAGGCGGGGCACGTCGACGTCACGTCAGTATGCGACGCCGACACGCCCCCGCACACAGGACACCATCAGCAATGGAAATCCAGCGCTAGCCTGGGCCCCTCCTTCTCTCACTAAAGCAGCAATGGCCGCCGGGCCCCTCCCCACCTCACACAGAACTTCAGAAGCACTAAAGCAGCACCGCCGCGCCCCTTCCCAGCTCCCCTCCTCACACTGAATCAGCGCCGGGCCCCTCCCCTCCATCCACTACTATAGCCCCCCCTTCCTGGCTTCCCGGTCGGGCCCTCGGACCACATCTGAAGTGCCCGACCGCTCAGTCCGCCCCTGTAACATTTTATATCCAGGAGAAATAGATACAAAGTAAGTGACTGACCAGTCGTCTTGGGGCCCCAGGCCAGCTCGGGGCCCCAAGCAATTGCTTGGTTTGCCTGCCTTGTTCCGACGGGCCTGGGGATGAGAGAGGCGGGATGGGGGAGAGAGGGGTGGGGGGTGAGAGGGGGGAGTGAGAGGGGGATAGAGAGATGGGGGAATGAGAGGGGGAGAGAGAGAAAGGGGGGAGATAAAGGGGATGAGAGAAAGGGGGTAGTGAGAGAGGGTGTGAGGGAGAGGAGAGAGTGAGAGAGAGGGGGGATGAGAGAGGGGGGAATGAGAGAGGGGGCGAGAGAGAGGGGGGGAGTGAGAGAGAGTATGTTTCCCAACGCATGGCAACTTGCAAGAAAATGCACGTTTTGCCATGCATTTCTAAAATGCACGGCAATATGTATTGCGCTTGTGTTACCATTTATTTGCATCTGCACCTTTCGGAACGCATAGAACCCGCAAGAAAGTGCATTCTTTGCCTTTTAGCCAGCAGTACCCACAGCAGTACCAGCCAGCAGTACCCACAGCATAGTACAAGCCAGCAGTACCAGCCTGAGCCAGCAGTACCCACAGCAGTACCAGCCAGCTGTACCCACCAGCAGTAGCAGCCAGCTATGCCCACCAGCATTACCTACCAGCAGTTCTTTTTAAAACTTACCACCATAAAGTGGACTGCGCTCCAGACTGACCGACGCAAACCTGGAAAACCAGTTGTGAGTAGCATCATCATCAATACCAGCTAACATCACACATCTCACCAAAGAGAAGCAGTTGCAGCCATCACATTAGGGGTGAGTTAATTAAATGTTTGACCAAATATAACAGGCACATTTTTAAGTTGATAATTTTGTACGGCCCCCGAATGATTTTATAAATACCCAAATGGCCCTTGGCAGAAAAAAGGTTCCCCACCCCTGCTCCAGATGGATGGAAAATAGAGTTTCCATCCGTCCGGATTTCACGGACAGGATCGGATCGGATAGCAGCAGGTATCAGGACATGTCTCCGCTGACATCCAGTGCTCCATAGAGGTACATGGAGCATCCGATCAGGTCCGCCTGAAAAACTGAGTTTTTCAGGCGGACCAGATCGGAAAGCCCGTGTGAAAGTGGCCTTTGGCTTCATGTACACTGGCAGCTTCTAAACTTGAGTTTAGAAGCTTTTGGCGACTGATCCATCAGATCCATCAGTTTAGGAGCTGCTGTGGTTAGGTGAGGTTCAACCTCCTTCAACCTCCCTCTCCTGAACGCGGAAGAATCGTGTTCACGATAGGAAAGTTTTGACCGCCGGCCACAGGAAAATGCAAACTGCCGCAAAATCAGGCAGCGTTTTCCAGGGGCTGTGGTAAATGTAGGCAAGTGTAGCTTCAGCCAAAATAATAATTTTTATGTTTTTTGGATAGCATAGGGAAGGGTTAACACCCCTGTAATGTTTGTTTTGCTGTCTGTACCCCTGTTCAGGAGATGTCAGCTCACTTTCTATCCCTAGGACACCTGGATTTTGAAAAATTTGGGTTGTTGTGGAAACAAGGATTGGTGATAAAGCTTCAGAGGAGACACATTTTTCCCATAATATCTCTTACAGGAGTAAATTTCCCTTCCTAGGGGGAGATTTCCTCTCACTTCCCGTTGTCTCTCTCCGTTTGTAAATAGGAGTAGTCTGTAATTTGGATGTTTGTAACCCGGGACCGTCTGTACCTTGTTTCTTTCAGGACACATTGGGTTTTCATTTGATGGTAAAGGGTAATGGATATCTCCAGATTTGTTTTTTATTATCAAACAAAAGTCTCCCAAAATAGTAAAAAATATATATATATTTTTTTTAAATCTAACTGTATATTTCTTGCTACTACTATAATCTACCACCAAAGAACAACCCAAAATAAATTCTCCTGACGTTCGCAGTGATACTACATGTTTGTATGTTAGTTGTAGAAGGAAAGGGAATTGGGGAGGGCGTATATGGGGGACTTTTTTAACAGGGTGCCAACATGAGACAATATATGCTAAAAGCATGTAATATAAAAAATATAATTTTTATTGAGAAAGCAAACGATTAAAAGATGTAAACTGTATTTCGACAAAGAAATCAGTATTACAACAAAAATTGATTCCAAAAGCCACATGCGTGTTACAATTATAATTGCACAGATACAGTTTATTGTGTTCTACACAGGGGTCTTTCCATAGCAGTTTATAGACCCTTATTACCAGCCAGAAGAATGTCCTGGTTAGCGTCTGTGTAGGGATGAATGATGCCCAGAACTATAGCCCGACATGTTTCGCGGCAAGGGCCGCTTCCTCAGGGGCAGTTGAGGGATTGCACAAACATCAATACAATAACTAAAGAGAAAAACAGTGTAAGTAACATGTGAATCACAGTACATAAAGTCATATACATATCATACTTTGCATATACATTCTATTATAACATTTACAATGAGAAAATGCATTACAAGCTAGTTGGTCATGAAGAGAGGGTCTGGATATACCACACCTGAGATAAAAGCAATCATCTGCACAGCAAGCCTGGAATCAGGACCGCAAGGTAGGTATGGTCCAATAGAAAACGAGTTCGCATACCTGGTGCTAGTGGAAACAGCGTCTCCCGTCCCTGCTGATGCAGTGGGAATCACTGAGTCCCGCAGTTTTGTTGAGAAGGCTCCACCTCGGCAGCGTCATGACGTCACGGCGCTGCTAAAGGCTGACGCCGTGAGTGCGCACATTATACGCGCATGCGCACTGTCCAATTAGGCCGGAACACATCCGAGGGAGGGTCGCGCCATGTTGGACACACCAGCCCGCCCCAAAGGGGAGGGGCTGGGGCATGGCGTCACCCTCCCTCGGATGTGGTCCGGCCTAATTGGACAGTGCGCATGCGCGTATAATGTGCGCGTGCACTCACGGCGTCAGCCTTGAGCAGCGCCGTGACGTCATGACGCTGCCGAGGTGGAGCCTTCTCAACAAAACGGCGGGACTCAGTGATTCCCACTGCATCAGCAGGGACGGGAGACGCTGTTTCCACTAGCACCAGGTATGCGAACTTGTTTTCTATTGGACCATCTTCTGTACCATTGTTTATACATGTTAGGCCCCCATGTTTGGCGACAAGCTATGTCTCCACCTACGATGGACGAAGCCTCTTGCCTCCATATCTATACTGTAACCCCCTCCATTATATTGTTGCATAATTAATGATAATTGACCACCACCGATATATGGCGGCCTATGTATTTCTCATAATATATAATAGCAAGCTCCCTCCTCCCTTTTTCTCATTTATATGTAACCTATGTGCTAATTATTAGCCATCTCCTATTACCTTTATTATTTTATTTACCCTATAGCCACGGAGGACGCCATATTGGCACCTTCCCTATTTGGCCGTGTTGTGGACCGTTTTTGTTCCTCTTTTGGGAATTTGGTCTCCATTACCCCGATCCCTGCCCTCAAGATACTACTCCAAGCGATTTGGGTAAGATTCTTGATTAATGTCTATATTATATAATGGTTGGCCTAACAATCGCATACCTATTCACATCTAATTAAATCCCTTATCTAAATAATCCCTATTGGGAACAATATTACTTAAAATGTTTGTACTCATTATTTTCATATATTCATTTAGACTTAGACCTGTTCGATCAACCGCTTTGTTTTTGGTCGGCTCCCGTGCTCGCCCCGGGGGGGACATACCTACCTTGCGGTCCTGATTCCAGGCTTGCTGTGCAGATGATTGCTTTTATCTCAGGTGTGGTATATCCAGACCCTCTCTTCATGACCAACTAGCTTGTAATGCATTTTCTCATTGTAAATGTTATAATAGAATGTATATGCAAAGTATGATATGTATATGACTTTATGTACTGTGATTCACATGTTACTTACACTGTTTTTTCTCTTTAGTTATTGTATTGATGTTTGTGCAATCCCTCAACTGCCCCTGAGGAAGCGGCCCTTGCCGCGAAACATGTCGGGCTATAGTTCTGGGCATCATTCATCCCTACACAGACGCTAACCAGGACATTCTTCTGGCTGGTAATAAGGGTCTATAAACTGCTATGGAAAGACCCCTGTGTAGAACACAATAAACTGTATCTGTGCAATTATAATTGTAACACGCATGTGGCTTTTGGAATCAATTTTTGTTGTAATACTGATTTCTTTGTCGAAATACAGTTTACATCTTTTAATCGTTTGCTTTCTCAATAAAAATTATATTTTTTATATTACATGCTTTTAGCATATATTCTCTCATGTTGGCACCCTGTTAAAAAAGTCCCCCATATACGCCCTCCCCAATTCCCTTTCCTTCTACGCATTACTTGGGACGTGGTGCCTTTCTCTCCCTTTCTCTATTATAACCTCTAAATTTGGGTCTGTTCTTCTGCTCGTCTTTGTATGTTAGTTGTTGTATGTACCTGTAGTACAGCCCAGAAACAATAGTGCATATTTTTTTTTTTTTTTTATCCTGCCTAAAACGCACTGACAGTAACTGACACTGATACTAACAAAAAATAAAAAAAACTGTCCAAAAAATACTGACCTTGACCTTGACATTTGACCCTGACTTTGGTCCAAACACTAACTGTGGAACTGACCTAGATCAAACCTTGATCTAGGTTTTTAATTATTATTATATATATATATATATATATATATATATATATATATATATATATATATATATATTTTTTTTTTTTTTTTACACATCTTTTTTTTTCTATCTCTGCAAAGACAGAGAAAAAATACATTGTATCACTCATGTCCATTCACAGAGACAGAAAACACAGGGGTGGGCTTCACAGTGACTGATCACTGTGATTGCCAACCAGAGGCCATCACAGTGATCAGGTGACCCAGTATCAGACGTTCTGGTCATGATCGTTAGAATGGGGCCCGGTGCTCTCGGTGAGACCCCGGTCCCTATGCTGGGAATGCACCTTGCAGCGTGCTCCCAACACAAAGGGAGATACGCAAATATATGCGGCTCACAGAAAAAAAGCCCAGTCTAGTTGGGCTGCATATTTGTCTTACGTCCGCGCCTAGGGGTTAAAGTGGTTGAAAACCCTCACATACTGTATATCCAGTGAAGTTACTGGCATCAGGTGATATACAGAAATGAAACAAATCTGACTACATGAGTTGTAACTTTAACTACACTCTTCTCTTCATCCATTCAAAGTGCTGAACTTATAAAGCTTGTCTGAGCTATCAGAAAAAAAAGGGGGGGGGAGCTAATATAACACTCTGAAGAGCTCAGAGAGGAAGGGACAAATCCCCGTTTACACAGCACACAAGAAAAAAAGCTAAGGCTGTCAATCAGACAGAACTACCTCCCCCAGGGCCATGACAAGGGGTGAGCAGGAGGGACGGTTGCCCTGGGTGCAATGGTTTATTGCAGGGATGGGGGGGGGTGCCTTGACCCTAACCCTAAGAGAAGGGGTGGCGCAGTTTGGCATCCTTGCCCTGGGCACTGGATGACCTTCTCCCAGCACTGACCACCCCTGTCACCTTTCTTCTCTTGGTGTCAGGAAAACTTGTCAAAGTGATTCATGCTGATAGCAGAGGAATGAGGCAGCAAGCAGAAATGAAACCTAGCGCTTTTAATTGAGACACACAATAGAGCAGAGGTGCCCAACCTGTTGCCCTCCAGCTGTTGCAGAACTACAAGTCCCATGAGGCATTGAAAAGCTATCAGGTACAAGCAGAGGCGGGACAAGGTCATCCAGCGACCAGAGCAAGGATGTCAAACTGTGCCCCCCTTTCTTTAGGGTTGGGGTCAAGGCTTCCCCATCCCTGCAATAAACCATTGCGCCCAGGGCAACTGACCCTCCTGCCCACCCCTTGTCCCGACCCTGGGTACAAGCGTGACTCCCAAAGGCAGAATGGGACTTGTAGTTTTGCAACATCTGAAGGGCCACAGATTGTGAACTCATGCGACAGAGGGATATGCTTTGTTCCTATTTTATGTCTGAGATTTACAACCACTTTAAAAAGAGACAGATATCAGAAACAACCATAACTAACTAAGAGAAGTTTAAGAGCCCATTCAGACTAGCACGACTTGTCAGGCAACCAAGTCGTCTGACAAGTCGCGGTCGCTTGCTCGCCATTTAGCACAGGACCCGTTCTAATAGGAGCGACACAAGTCGCTCCGACTTAGAAAAAGGGTCCTGTACTACTTTGGGGCGACCTGGGAGCGACTTGCATAGACTTCCATTATGTGAAGTCCCTGCAAGTCGCGCTGAAGTCGCCCCCCAAAGTCGTGTCGCGCCAGTCTGAATGGGCTGTAAATAGCATCAAAAAACATTTGACAAGAAAAGACAATAAGTAACATTTTGTAAATAAAATTCTCACCTTTCTAAGGTTCCATCACTCCCTGGTGACCAGGTCTGGCAAAAACAGGCAGACACTTGCAGTGCTAGTTGCCTTAAGACCCTCTTATTGTTCTTCATAAGGCTTGATCATTTGCTATAAAAAGTCATGTAAGTGCTGATGTGTTTTCCGCTGATAAAGTGCTTTATTGGAATGCTACAGCTGATTTTATCTGGACAAAGACCTGTTGTATGTTTTGCTCCTCACTGAAGACTTGATATAACTGAGGATCTTTTTTTTTCCATTAGAATCAATTTCCTTCTTTATCTTTTCCTATAAATCCTTTTTGTTTTAATGATTTTTTTCCATCGTCGTTTTTTGGAAGCATTAGCGTGCCCTTCACAGTGTGGTCTAGTTTGGCTCCACATCTCCTTGTTTGCAGGTGAGGTTCCCATTTTTCGTAAATCTCCCCAGAAGCAACTTTCTCTGAGCATTTTTCTTTTTTCCCCAACAGCAGCAGCGTCTCTGTAAGTTGGAAACCATCTGGATCGGTTGTTATGGAAACAAGGATGCCATGACAACTGGGTTTCTCAGGAAACCCCAGGTTGCTATGGAAACTGCATCACTGGGGTCAGAATTAGTAACTTCCGATGAAAAGCAAGTCCAGCAGTTTAATCTTCTTCTGGCATGTAGACTGTCAACACATAACAGCATCCACACAAGGCAGGGACATTCCTCAGCCTTATGGTTTACAACAATAGAAACTTGGCACTAATCAGAGAAGGATTTCTACATAGTTTTTTTTTTATATATATATATATATATATATAGCTATGCTATAGATTCATCATCATCATCAGAAACCTAATTAAAAACGAATTTGATTAGCTGCTAACAGAGTAAAAGCTTTGTTTGCAGATACAAGTTCTGCACTTTGATGTGGTGTCCACAAAAAAAGTGTGAGATAATGATTGTAATAGTAATACTCCAGATTTTAAAAAAAGGAACATAAGATAAATTAATTATAAAAAAAAAAAAAACCTAATTAAAAACAAATTTGATTAGTACACCTACCGAATAGAGTAAAAGCTTTGTTCACAAGTTCTGCACTTTGATGTGATCTCCAGAAAAAAAGGGTGAGATGATGATGATCATAATAGTAATATTCCAAATTTTAAAAAAAGAGGAACATAATATAAAATAATTAATTATAAAAAAAAAAACCTAATTAAAAACAAATTTGCTTAGCACACCTACCGAATAGAGTAAAAGCTTTGTTCACTAGTTCTGCACTTTCATGTGGTCTCGTGAAAAAGGGTGAGATGATGATCCTAATAGTAATATTCCAAATTTTAAAAAAGGAACATAAGATAAATTAATTAATTATAAATAAAAAAAAAACGAATTAAAAACAAATTTGCTTAGCACACCTACCGAATAGAGTAAAAGCTTTGTTCACAAGTTCTGAACTTTCATGTGGTCTCCAGAAAAAGGGTGAGATGATGATCATAATTGTAATATTCCAAATTTCAAAAAAGGAACATAAATTAATTCTTTGGAGGTAAATGTTGATCTGTTGACAGCAACTGTTTGCTAGTTTGTAGACTACAAAGCAGCACTTCATTTGATGGCAAATAACAAAATATAGGGACTTTCCCCTTTTTTTTGTTTGTAAATACTAAAAAAAAAAAAGAGATGTGCAGCCTCCTGGCACGTCTTTGCCTACTAGCACCACTTGAGATCTCCTATAGAGTGTGGGCACAGCTTCCTTCCCCTTGAAAATGAAAAAAGTGGGAGACACTGATGTCGATGGTGGTGACATTTCTCCAGATCGGCTGGTTGGTGGAGCCCTTTCATCCATCGGTGGTGCGATGGTTACACGTCGGTGAAGATCTTCTTGATGTTCACACAGTTGGGGTTGTTGGTGGTACAGTTGGCAGTTTTAAAGCTGGGCTGCTTGAAGGGCCCTGGGCTCACCCCTTCCTCGATCACCATGTACTCCGATTTGCTAAGAGTGGAATTGCTACGGGTCTTCTTCAGGTCCTCGTTGGAGGACAAGTGCTGGCAGCTGCCAACGTGGAGGTACTGAGCTTGCTCCTCACCTTCGGTCTCCCGGTGGTAGAAGTAGTTGAAGTTGGACACTATGACGGGCACTGGTAGGGCAATAGTGAGCACCCCAGCGATGGCACACAAGGAGCCCACGATCTTGCCACCAATGGTGATTGGATGCATATCCCCGTAGCCCACTGTGGTCATGGTGACCACTGCCCACCAGAAGGCATCAGGGATGCTGCTGAAGCCCGAAGATGGGTCATCAGCTTCGGCAAAGTAGACAGCACTAGAGAAGAGGATGACTCCGATGAAGAGGAAGAAAATGAGCAACCCCAGCTCCCTCATGCTGGCCTTCAGGGTTTGCCCCAAGATCTGCAAGCCCTTGGAGTGCCTGGACAGCTTGAAGATCCTGAAGACCCTTACCAGGCGGATGACCCTGAGGATGGCCAGAGACATGGCCTGCTGCCCATTCCCCTGGCGCTCTGCCAGCTCGGTGCCCAGGGTGATGAAGTAAGGGATGATGGCCACGATGTCAATGATGTTCATGATGTTCTTGGAGAAGGTGGCTTTACTTGGGCAGGCGAAGAACCTGACCAGGAGCTCGAATGAGAACCAGATGATACACAGGGTCTCCACCACGAAGAAGGGGTCGGTGAAGGAGCTGCTTAGGAAGGGACCAGTGCTGTTGAGCTGGGGCAGCACAGGCGGCCCATTGTACTCCTTGTCATCCCGGAATTCGGGCAAAGTCTCCAGGCAGAAGATGACAATGGAGATGAGGATGACCAGCACTGAGACGATGGCGATGCCCCTGGCAGGACCTGAACTCTCTGGGTACTCGAAGAGCAGCCAGACCTGGCGCTGGAAATCATTGGAGGGTAGAGGTCTCTCCTCTTCTCTGATGAAGCCTTCATCCTCGCGGAACTTCTCCATGGCCTCCTCGCCCAGCTCATAGAAGCGGATCTCCTCCGAGAAGATGTCAATGGGCACGTTGACTGGTCGGCGGATTCGCCCACCGGACTGGTAGTAGTAGAGGATGGCATCGAAGCTGGGTCGGTTGCGATCGAAGAAGTATTCGTTGCGGAGCGGATCGAAGTATCTCATCCTCTTCTTGGGGTCGCCCAGTAAGGTGTCGGGGAACTGGGCTAAGGTCTTCAGCTGGGTCTCAAAGCGGAGCCCGGAGATATTGATGACAACCCGCTCGCAGCACTCGTGTTCGTCCTGCTCGTAGCCCTCGGAGGAGTTTTGTCCCGGGAGGGCGGCCGCCTCCTCCAGGAGGTTATCACACGCCACCACCGTCATACTCTCCTGCTCCCCGCCGTCCGTGTAGCCCGGGTTCACAATGTTACTGTTAGTGCGGTGCCTGGAGGAGGACGGCGGAGGGGAGTGCAGGAGGCTGAGGTGCTCGTCCATAAAGGTGAGCGGAGGGGAGGGCGGGCAGGGGAAGCGGCGGCCCCCTCCTCCTCCTTCTTCAGCCCCGCTACTATAGCCGCCGGCTCCCCTCCCCGCTCTGCCTCTTCTTGCTTCTTCCCCCCCTCTTTTTTTTTTTTTTTTTTTAGATTTTACTGGCAACCTGATGCTCGCCGCTCACTCAGCCCAGGGAGCCGAGCAGTCTGCGTGCGCACCCCGTTATATAGCTCCGGCCCCTCCCACAGCCTTCAGCGCACAGGTCCCGCCCACAGAGAGCGCGCGGCTCGCTGCCAGTTATCACCTGTGAGACGGACGGAGGGAGGGGGCGCGCGCTAAGGAGGGACAGACCGCTCTGTGCTCAGTCTCAGCTCCTCAACCTGCCCCTTACACTGCCAGGATTCCTTCCGTACACAACCAGGATTCCTTCCGTACACTGCCAGGCTTCCTTCCATACACTGCTAGCTTCCTTCTCCTGCCAGGGTCCATCTATACACTGCTAGCTTCCTACTCCTGTCAGGTTTCCATTCATACACTGCTAGCTTCCTTCTCCTGCCAGCCTTCCATCTATGCACTGCTAGGTTCCTTCTCCTGCCAGCCTTCCATCTATACACAATACACTGCTAGCTTCCTTCTCCTGCCAGCCTTCCTTCTATACACTGTTAGCTTTCTTCTCCTGCCCACTTCAATTTATACACTGCTAGCTTCCTTCTCCTGCCAGCCTTCCATCTATACACTGCTAGCTTCCTTCTCCTGCCAGCCTTCTATTCATACACTGCTAGCTTCCTTCTCCTGCCAGCCTTCTATTCATACACTGCTAGCTTTCTTCTCCTGCCAGCCTTCCATCTATACACTGCTATCTTCCTTCTCCTGCCAGCCTTCTATTCATACACTGCTAGCTTTCTTCTCCTGCCAGCCTTCCATCTATACACTGCTATCTTTCTTCACCTGCCAGCCTTCCATCTATACACTGCTAGCTTCCTTCTCCTGCCAGGCTTCCATCTATACACTGCTAGCTTCCTTCTCCTGCCAGCCTTCTATTCATACACTGCCAGCTTTCTTCTCCTGCCAGCCTTCCATCTATACACTGCTAGCTTCCTTCTCATGCCAGCCTTCCATCTATATACTGCTAGCTTCCTTCTCCTGCCAGCCTTCCATCTATACACTGCTAGCTTCCTTCTCCTGCCAGGCTCCTGCCAGGCTTCAATTCATACACTGCTAGCTTCCTTCTCCTGCCAGCCTTCCATCTTTAAACCAGGGTTCCATCAATACACTGCTAGCTTCCTTCAGGGCACCCCCCCCCCCCCGCCAGGCTTCCATCAACACACTGCTAGCTTCCTTCTCCTGCCAGCCTTCCATCTTTAAACCAGGGTTCCATCAATACACTGCTAGCTTCCTTCAGGGCACCCCCCCCCCCCTGCCAGGCTTCCATCAACACACTGCTAGCTTGATTCTACTGCCAGGCTTCTATCTATACACTGCTAGCTTCCTTCTCCTGCCAGCCTTCCATCTATACACTGCTATCTTTCTTCACCTGCCAGCCTTCCATCTATACACTGCTAGCTTCCTTCTCCTGCCAGGCTTCCATCTATACACTGCTAGCTTCCTTCTCCTGACAGCCTTCTATTCATACACTGCTAGCTTTCTTCTCCTGCCAGCCTTCCATCTATACACTGCTAGCTTCCTTCTCATGCCAACCTTCCATCTATATACTGCTAGCTTCCTTCTCCTGCCAGCCTTCCATCTATACACTGCTAGCTTCCTTCTCCTGCCAGGCTCCTGCCAGGCTTCAATTCATACACTGCTAGCTTCCTTCTCCTGCCAGCCTTCCATCTTTAAACCAGGGTTCCATCAATACACTGCTAGCTTCCTTCAGGGCACCCCCCCCCCCTGCCAGGCTTCCATCAACACACTGCTAGCTTGCTTCTACTGCCAGGCTTCTATCTATACACTACTAGCTTCCATTTATACACTGCTAACTTCCTTCTCCTGCCAGGCTTCTATCAATACACTGCTAGCTTCCTTCAGGGCACTCCCACCCTGCCAGGCTTTCATCAATACACTGCTAGCTTCCTTCTCCTGCCAGGCTTCCATCAATAAACTGCTAGCTTCCTTCAGGGCAACCCCCACCCCCTGCCAGGCTTGTATCAATACACTGCTAGCTTTATTTTCCTGCCAGGCTTCCATCAATACACTGCCAGGCTTCCTTCTCCTGTCAGGCTTCCATCAATACACACTGCTATCTTCCTTCTCCTGCCAGGCTTCCATCAATACACACTGCTATCTTCCTTCTCCTGCCAGGCTTCCATCCATACATCGTCCTGATCGTCCAACCTGTAGCTGCTGCACATGTCAGTGATCGTGTATCAGTTCTGCTTGGGAACGTCTGTGTCTTTATAATCATAGGCAGCCGATGTGACAGCTCTGCCTGTGACAGCTGACTCACACATGTGACTCATTCATACAACTGATCATCGTGTTTCCATACAGGGACACTGTCTCATAATACTGAGCACACACACACATCCCTTCTTTCCATCTCACATACATCCCTACTGCCCTCATTTCTAGGGACCCTCCCTCCCTCATCCTCAGGTGTCCCTCATCTGACTCTGCTGCACTCATTTCTAGAATCATTCAAGGTTATGTCCAATGCCAATCATTTGAATGATTGGAAAAGGTCGTTTGTTTGTGTTTTTTTATTAATGGTTTTGTTGTTGTTTTTGTTGGTTTGTTTGTTTGTTTTCCTTTTTGTTGCAATAAACAAGTTATACCTACCTAAAACAAATAAAGTGTAGCTCAACTAAAACAACTGTTCAAGTACTGTAATTGGTCGTTTATTGTGTTTTTTTATTGTATTTTTTTTTTAAATAATAAACAAGTTATACTTACCTAAAGCAAATAAAGTGTAGCTCCACTACAACTACTCAACTTTTGTAAATGGTTGTTTTTTTTTTTTATTATTTGTTTTGTTTTGGTTTTTATTGTTTCTATTTTTTTTTTAGTAATAAACAAGTTATACATACCTAAAACAAATAAAGTGTAGCTCAACTAAAACAACTATTCAAGTACTGTAGGGTTGTTTATTGTGTTTTTTTTATTGTTATTTGTTTTGGTTTTTGTTTTGTATTTTTTTTTAGTAATAAACAAGTTATACCTACCTAAAACAAATAAAGTGTATTGTAAATGGTGTTTTTTTGTGTTTTTTTTATTTGTTTTGGGTTTTTGTTTGTTTTTCTTTTTCAGCAATAAACAAGTTGTACCTACCTAAAACAAATAAAGTGTGGCTCAACTAAAACAACTGCTCAAGTACTGTAAAGTGTAATTTTTTGTGTTTTTTTAATTATTTGTTTTGTTTTTTTGGTTGTTTTGTTTGTTTAGGTAATAAACGAGTTATACTTACCTAAAACATATAGTGCAGCTCAACAACAACTAAACTACTGTAAAGGGTCTTTTTTTTTGTGTGGGGTTTTTATTATGTGTTTTGTTTTTTTGTTGTTGTTTGCTTTTGTTTTTTTAAATAAACAAGTTATACCTTTACACCTTCCTTGAACAAATAAGTGTAGCTCAACTACTACAATTACTCAACTACTGTAAAGGGTTAGTTTTTTTTGTGGAGTTTTTTTATTATTTGTTTTATTTTTTTGTTTGGTTTTGTTTTTTGTTTTTTTTTTAGTAATAAACACGTTATACCTACCTAAAACAAATAAAGTGTATCTCGATTACAACTACTCAACTGCTGTAAAGGGTCTTTTTTGGTGGGTGTTTTTGTTGTTTTGTATTCTTTTGTTGTTGTTTTTGCTTGTTTCTTTTTGTAATAGATAATCAAGTGTAGCTCAACTACAACTACTCAACTACTGTAAATTGTTGTTTTTGTTTTGTTTTTGTTTTTGTGTATTATTCGTTTTTTTTTTTTTTGTGATTTGTTTGTTTTTTGTGTGGAAGTAAACAAGTTATACCTACCTAAAACAAAAAAGTGTTGTTCAATTTTAAATATAATGTTCCCAAAAATAAAATAGCAGAAGTCCAGCATCCCAGCGTGACTTCTATTGCTATCTATGATATTTTTTTGGGACATTTTAAAAACATGTTTATGTATTGTTGATTGCACTTTTTATTTTTATTTAAAGTTGCGCTACACTCTATTTGTTTTAAATTGCTGCTCAGGGGGTGTAGCAAAATCATTCTATCAGTGTCTAGCTTCCTTCTCCTGCCAGGCTTCCATATATACACTGCTAGCTTCCTTCTCCTGCCAGCCTTTCATCTATACACTGCTAGCTTCCTTCTCCTGCCAGCCTTCCATTCATACACTGCTAGCTTCCTTCTCCTGCCAGCCTTTCATCTATACACTGCTAGCTTCCTTCTCGTGCCAGCCTTCCAATCATACACTGCTAGCTTCCTTCTCCTGCCATGCTTCCATTCATATACTGCAAGCTTCCTTCTCCTGCCAGACTTCCATCTATACACTGCTAGCTTCCTTCTCCTGCCAGGCTTCCATCTATACACTGCTAGCTTCCTTCTCCTGCCAGACTTCCATCTATACACTGCTAGCTTCCTTCTCCTGCCAGGCTTCCATCTATATTTTTCTAGCTTCCTTCTCCTGCCAGCCTTCCATTCATACACTGCTAGCTTCCTTCTCCTGCCAGCCTTTCATCTATACACTGCTAGCTTCCTTCTCCTGCCAGCCTTCCAATCATACACTGCTATCTTCCTTCTCCTGCCATGCTTCCATTCATATACCGCTAGCTTCCTTCTCCTGCCAGACTTCCATCTATACACTGCTAGCTTCCTTCTCCTGCCAGGCTTCCATCCATACAGTGCTAGCTTCCTTCTCCTGCCAGCCTTCCATCTATACACTGCTAGCTTCCTTCAGGGCACCCCCCCCCCCAGCCTTCCATCTATAAACTGTTAGCTTCCTTCAGGGCACCCCCCTGCCAGCCTTCCATCTATACACTGCTAGCTTCCTTCTCCTGCCAGGCTTCCATCTATACACTCCTAGCTTCCTTCTCCTACCAGGATTCCATCTATACACTGCTAGCTTCCTTCAGGTCACCCACTCCCCCCTCCTGCCAGACTTCCATTCATACACTGCTAGCTTCCTTCTGCTAGCCTTCTATCCATACATCACTCTGTCAGTGTCTAGCTGGCAACTTGCTTGCATTGAAACCTAACAAAAATGCTTGCAATCTGCCAAAAAAGAAGCTTGTGTACTTTTTTGAGCTTTAGGCATTTTGCTTCAGGTGACAAAAACGTTCATATGTGAACAGGGGCAGTTGAAATGAATAGGGTTTTGCTTGTTGGGCGTTTTGAGACTTCAGAGATGAGCGTTTTGCAAGCTGAGATACACTCAGCTGTGAACAGGGCATTAGACTTTACAACTACTTTAAAGTGACACTAAAATCTGGTTAAAAAAAAAAAATCTATTCATGTACTCTATGTTAAATGTTAAAGCAGAACTAATGTTCCCCTGTAAGAAACAGTGAGCAGGCAGGCTTTTATTGCAGAAGAGAAATGCACTATTCTACTATTATAGATATTCAAATATATTTTTTCCCAGAGTTCAGCTTTAAACAATAAAATAAATGAGATGTAGAGAAATACAGTATGCCAGTGTGTATACCAAATCGTTCATTAATTATAGTATATAGACCATTTGCACTTATCACAATGCAACATTTTCACTATACAGTAGTGTACCTTTAACTGCCAACTAATATAAAAACTAAAATAAAAACGATTATTTTGCTTTAATAAACATTTTTTTTTAAATGCTTACATTTTTGGTATGAGCTAAACGTATCACACAATCTTTTTTTTTGTGTGTAAATAATGCAAAGAAGTGGATTCACATGAGGTCTAGGAGTCTGCTGTGATAACTGAGGGCAGACAGGATCAGCACCATGGCCAGCACACTTGGCTTTCTTGTGTTTTATGTGTCTGTGGTTACAATGTATTACCAGACATCCATGTATATTTTGTATTCAATCTTTTGACAAATGTATTGTCTCTCCAGTTTTACCTTGGAAATTGTGTAAGTCCTTTTGGATGTTTAATTTTGTGAACTGTCATGTGTAACTATAAAGTAGTTATCTATTTCATGTACTTTGCAGTGAGCAGCTGGTTTAATTAGCAACTTACTTTCAAATGACAAGAATATTACATATTATCCAGGGAAACCTAACCACCTCAGCACCAGAAGGTTTTACCCCCTTCATAATCAGGCCATTTTTTGCTATTCGGCACTGCACTTCTTTACCTGGTAATTGTTCAGTCATGCAACACTGCACACAAACTAAATTTAAATATTTTTTTTCCACACAAACAGAACTTGATTTTGGTGATATTTGATGACCCTCGGGTTTATTTTATTTTATTATTATATAAAAGAAAAGACCAACATTAAAAAAAAAAAAAAAAAAAAAAACAATATTGTGAAGGTCCTTAACCTATTGGCATATGCCATTGAATACCAGAATTGTCAGGTCCACCACTGGCATCCTGTGCTTTTCACAGATGAGAGCAGGGTCACCCTGAGCACATGTGAAAGACGTGAAAGGGTCTGTAGAAGCCGTGGAGAACGTTATACTGCCTGTAACATCATTCAGCATGACCAATTCCGATGTGAACGGGGCCTTAAAGCAGAAAGTAAACAATATTGTTTGTTTTTGTCTTCAAAATTGCTGGTCTTTTTTAGTTTACAGTGCAAAAAATAAAAACCACAGAAGTGATCACATACCACCAAAAGAAAGCTTTATTTGTGGGAAAAAAAGGATATTATTTTATTTGGGTACAGTTTCGCACGACTGTGCAATTGTCAGTTAAAGTAATGCAGTGCCCTATCACAAAAAATGGCCTGGTCATGAAGGGGGGTAAAGCTTCCAGGGCTGAAGTGGTTAAAAAAGCTTGTAAAAAGCTGCAAAAAGCTTGAAAGAAACGCCGGAAAAACACCAGTAAATCGCTCAGGCGTGAATGGAGCCTCAAAGAAAAGTATAGTAATTGCCTGGAAAACTGTACATAGAGCCCAACGCTCCAGGTGGGAGCGAGGAAGTAATCTTTCTTGTGGTTACCAACAAGTAAATGCTTGGCCACTGCATTGTATGGAAGAAAAAATTGTGTACTCCTATACCATCTCACACACAGTGGGTATAGAAAAGTATCACCCCCTTTAAAATAATCACAAGTTGATGCTTTGCAGCTTAAAATGAAGACAGACACAGTTTTTGTTTACTAGAGACATACCCAAACAGACTAAGTCCCGGTTCACACTACCGCAACTTGTTAGGCGACTGGTCAGCCTGACAAGTCGCGGTCCATTTTGTACTACGGGTATTCTAATAGGAGCGACTCAAGTCGCTCCGACTTAGAAAATAGTTCCTGTACTACTTTGGGGTGACATTGGGGCGACTTGCATTGACTTCCATATGTGAAGTCCGTACAAGTCGCCCGAAGTCGCGGTGCACGCGACTTCACAGGCCGCCCCCGAAGTCGTGCCGCGGTAGTGTGAACCGGCACTAAAGGCTGTATTTAAAACACACAAGGGGGTGATACTTTTTGCAATACAGTTATGTTTTTGAAATTTTTAAACATTTTTCTGACATATTGGTGTTATATCTTACACTTGAATATTATAATACAGCTGGATAAAATAAAAACTGTGCCTGTCTTCATTTCAGGCTGCAAAGCATCAAAATGTGATTATTTTAAAGGGGAGTGAATCTATTCTATCTATCTATCACTGTATATCATTCACACCCAGCACACCCCCTATTCCTATAGTAAGAATCTGCCTAAGGCTGGTCATACAATTTTCTTCTACAACTCTCCTTTAGATTTATTAAAACCGTATATTATGAGGTCACACCTAAACACTTTCAATGTGTATGCAATCAGGCAGGCCCTTGTACTACAAACATTTTAAAATAAATAACCGCGCTGAAAATTATCTTATGCAGCACCAATACTAGTTCCCAAAAGCAGCAACCTCTACTGTGCGATATCGTTGCAAAATACAAATAAAAAGAAAAAGAGTTGCGCTAGCAAATACTATTGCACATAGTGAAAAAAAAATACTGTAGAATGTCCCATATGGGTAGTTCCAACAGATAGGGTCTCAATTGTGTTGGGTCCCAAATAATTCACTATCCCGAGTGACACACATCACCTTCCACCACCAAATATGGATGACCACTGGAAAACCATCACCACAGAGACAATATAAATGCCTGCTTACCAGAAGTACTGGACCTCTTATTGTAGGAGGCCAGCAGTGCTTATTGGCTGCACCAGACAGTGGCGTACCAAGAGCATTTGGCCCCCGGGGATCAACCTATATCTGGCACCCCCCCTCAAACTTTAAAAAGTAAAAACACCCACAAAAATTTGTAATGTTTTCAAGAATATTTCACAGCCCCCCCCCCCCCCATCACAGTGCCCCTTGCAGTCTGACCCCCCCCCTTCCCGTCTCCCTAATCACAGTTCCCCCTTTTGCACTCTCTGCCTCCCCTGCACAGTCCTAACTTTGACATAAACAGATAGCTAATACTATTAGCAATGTGTTTAAGTATGAGTAAGCGATTGGAGACATGCCTGCAGGAGGGAGAGGAGGAGAATCAGGCATTCAGCGGCTGCAGGAGGAATATGGAAAGATAATTTCCTCTATATGCAGCCGCCCCCCACCGCTCCTCTTATCCAGGCACACACACGAGGCTGCTCGGGCACCGCCACTCACCTTCTTCCCGCCGCCCCCGTGAGCAGCGCGGACTGAAGAAGCTGCCTTCACACGGAGATGTGGGTCTGACACCCCCCCAGTGCATGGCACCCAGGGCGGTCCGGGCCCCCCCCCCTGCACTCCCAGTTGGTATGCCATTGCCGCCAGGGCCTTGTAATGATATTCCTATGGATATTCTGGCTGTATAGTAAACTTGGCACCCAGTAGCGGCTTCTGTGTGAAGAGGCATAAACATTGCCTTGTCGCCTTTGCCAGCAGCCAGTCACCTTCCCTCTCCAATAGGCGGCCACCTCGCAGACTGTCTTCAACTTATACTACGTAAATGAAGGTATATCTAAAGGAAATTGAACAAGAGAATTGTATAATGTATGGCCAGCTTAAGTTAGATTCACCAAGAGTTCATATATTAGAAAATTGGTGAACCTAAACATAGCAAGGAATCCCACTGAAGTCTGTGGGGAAATTGAGGGGGAATCCTGTTTTTAAATTCTGCTCATTTCTAGGGCATTGAAGTGGAGGGCATGTTGCAAAGCAAAAAAATAAAATCAATGAATACAACTATAAGCCAGGCTAATTGTATAAAAGAAAAAATAGTTTCAATGCTAAATATACACTGCCAGTGTACGCTGTCACTGAGGAGGCTGTATGTGGAAATTGTACTGTTCCGTAACACCACGCGCAGCTTTAACCTTTTTTGCTGCCAGGTATGCTACATCTGCTTTCTTCCCCTTCTTGTTGCTGACCCCAAAAACAACGTGTTTGATATCACTTCCGGTCCTCCTCTCGTTGCCCCCTCCAGCATACCCAGGAAACAATGTATTGTAATGTGATCTGCATTGCATTAAGTTCAATGGAGCATAGGGGAGTCTATAAGACCCTGAATGGCTCATTAAAGAGAACCTGTTACCAAAAATCATCACCTAGGGGATTTTTGTCCCTTAAGTGGGGTTCACACTGTAGGAAAATCGGGCTAACAATCCCATTTTCCTTGTTGTTTGACAACAAATCGGAACTGATGCATGAAAATTCGTACTAAAATTCTCATATAACTAAGGCTTTTTTTTGTTGTTTATTGTTTCTGATCATGAGCAATCTTTCTTTTCTGATTTTTCTCACACAAAAATCATTTGAAAACAGTACACATGGTAAACTAAAATCATTCGTTTTTTTTGGAAAGTTGTGTACACACTATACGAAAATCGTACGAAAATTCTTTGGACGAAAATGTTCGCCTGATTTTCTAATAGTGTGTACTAGCCTTTATGTGATGAAAAAAAAAGTTAAAGCGGAGTTCAACCCAAAAGTAGAACTTCAGCGCATTTGTTTCCTCCCCTCCCCCCCTCCGGTGCCACATTTCGCACCTTTCAGGGGGTAGGGCGAACGGGTGCCTGTTTTTGACAGGTACCCTTCCCCACTTCTGGGAGATGGCACCACAGCGCAGTCCCTTGGAAGTTTGGCCCCCTCCTCCTTCCCCCGCCGCCGAGCCAATCCAAACATCGATAGTATGTAAACTTCTGGAGGGGATGATAAGGGACTATATCGTAGAGTTTGCTAAAGACAACAACATCATCAGCAGTAACCAGCACGGGTTTACAAATGGGCGTTCTTGTCAAACCAATCTCCTATCATTCTACGAGGAGGTGAGCTGTGAGCTAGATAGGGGCAGACCAGTAGATGTGGTGTACTTGGATTTCGCTAAGGCGTTTGATACAGTTTCCCACAAGCGCTTAATTTATAAAATAAGGTCTGCAGGTATCGACAGCAGGGTTTGCTCTTGGATACGGAACTGGCTAAAAGGGCGTGTCCAAAGGGTGGTAATAAACAGCGCATACTCAGACTGGTCTGAGGTAGTAAGCGGGGTGCCCCAGGGCTCAGTCCTGGGACCAACCTTGTTCAATTTATTCATAAACAGCATTGAGGCCGGGGTCAGTAGTTCGTTATCAGTTTTTGCAGATGACACAAAATTGGCCAGGGCAATAACTACACAGCATGAAGCTGATATCCTACAGAATGACCTGGACAAAATAACGGAGTGGGCAACGACATGGCAAATGAGGTTTAATGTGGAGAAGTGTAAGGTTTTGCACTTGGGGACTAAAAACATAAAAACACAATACACGTTAGGGGGGGAACCCTTGGGGGAATCAAAAATGGAGAAGGATCTATGAGTCTTGGTTGATGATAGATTAGGCAACAGCATGCAATGTCAAGCAGCAGCTGCCAAAGCCAGCAGAATATTAGCATGCATAAAGAAAGGGATGTGTTCCAGAGATAAGACTATGATCCTTCCACTTTATAAAACTCTGGTCTGACCGCATCTGGAGTATTCTGTCCAGTTCTGGTTGCCAGTCCTCAGGAGGGATGTGTTGGAGCTGGAGAGAGTCCAGAGAAGGGCAACTAAACTGATTAGGGGATTGGAGGACCTTAATTATGAAGAGCGTCTGCAATTGCTCGATTTATTCTCCCTGGAGAAGAGACACCTGAGGGGGGACATGATAGCAATTTATAAATATCTCAATGGGGATCTCAGCTTAGAAAACAAGCTGTTCAGTCGAAGGGATTGCATGAGGACAAGAGGGCATACAATGCGATTAGAGGAGAAGCGTTTTAACCTCAGGCAACGTGGGGGGTTCTTTACTGTTAGGGCTACAAGATTGTGGAATTCTCTACAACAAGAAGTGGTTTCTGCGGGAAGTATGGTGGCTTTCAAAAGACTCTTAGACGTACATCTCAAGGATCAGGACATTCAGGGCTATGTGAGATAATTACAGCCACACACACCTACACAGGTTGAACTGGATGGACTATTGTCTTTATTTAACCTCACCTACTATGTAACTATGTAAAAAATGCACAGTGCGCTTCGCGCATGCGCAGTAGGGACCCACCCGTGAAGCCACAAGGCTTCACTGCTGAGTTCCCTTACCGGCAATGGCGGCGTCAGCACCTGACAGCCGATGGAAACATTGGCTGCAGTGCCGACATCGCTGGACTCCAGGACAGGTAAGTGTCCTAATATTAAAAGTCTGCAGCTACAGTATGTGTAGCTGCTGACTTTTAATTTTTGGGTGGAACTCCGCGGAACTCTGCTTTAAGTAAAAAAAAATTTTTTTAATTGTAAAAAATGTATACCCAAGCACATAAATTCCCCTCAAAAAACATCTGAGGCCCCATCGCCCCCACATATATGCATGTACAAATGGAAACAAACACGTTGGGACACCAACACATGAAAACACCAATTGTGCAATAAATACTACATAGCACGCAAATTTAAGGTTTGACATATTGGTTATCCATTTACTCCTCTTTTATATTTTACTAAAGAAATAGGTCATTTATTGCATTTGTATGTCCTAACAATAACTAGTGTATTTTTTTAATTACATTTTGGGTTTCTTAGACCTCTGCAGTAATATCGTGTGACATAAAAAATCAGACCTACCACTATTTTATTCTCGGGGGTATCTCCTTTCAGAAAATATATAATGTTTTTGGGGTTTTATGTCATCTTCAGGGGCTAAAATGTTTTTTTAACCACTTCAGCCCTGGAAGGTTTTACCCCCTGAATCACCAGGCCATTTTTTGCGATTCGGGACTGCGTTGCTTTAACTGACAATTGCGCAGTCGTGCGACGGAGTAAATAAATACAATTGATGTCCTTTTCACATGTCCTACATGTGCGCAAAATATGCAAAAACGACTCTGGCAGCGTAAGGGTTAAAACATCCCCAAAAGCATGTTATTTAAAAGGATTTGTACATTTTAAATGGTAATTATACATTAAACTATAGGAACACATAATATGAACCACGGTTTTTTGAACATCTGCTTTTTTGAAAATGTTCATTTTATAAAAGAATTAATAAAATTAGTCACCATTATTAGTAGCATCATCACAGTACATTATAAGCCCATCTTGTCAGAATTTCTCTGGCTTCTATAAAAAGGCTATCACATTGGAGGTTTGAGGCTTAATTAGAACACTCATTAAGATCAGATATGCTTCTGTTAGTTTTGCAGGTTCACACAAAAAAAGTGTAATTTTTTAATTTATTTTTTTAGCATTTACTTGATGTTGCCACATAATTTATTTCCCGGTGTGCAATGTGTGTACTCTTTAGATGTCTTTAATGCAGCAGAGGCCCCTTGTGAATCTTATTTCAGATTATTGCCGTCACGATTTTTACTACAGCAATTTTGTATGTTTTATTAGCTTTTTTCAATGCAAGTTTTTTTTTTTTTTTTTCAATTAAACAAACAATAGACCAAACCAGAAAATATATAACAAAAAGCCAAGGAATATATTTCATTTTCCCTGGAACTGTAGATAAAACTACACACTATAATGGGACTGCAATAGTGTGCTTTTTCTTCACTTCCTGTCCCATAGCCAAAATAGAAGAAGAGGAAGATAAGATAGAAGATAGAGTAAGAGGAAATGCCTTCATAGTAAGTGTATCCCTGGTTGCCACGAGGGTCATCAGAACAAAAGTCTCCACTGGAAGATTTCCCTCTATTTCTGATGACAATCCAAAATGTGGGATTTTCTTTCACTTTTATACTCAGTAATAACATTAAAAAGGACAAATAAAGAAGGTGAATCTCCCTAATAGGGGTACAGACAGTAATACAAACTGACAGGTGTTCTAATCCCTTTCCAACTCTATCGAAAACTATAAAAAAATACCTTAAGGCCCCTTTCATACGGGCTTTCCGATCCGGTCCACCTGTCAGTTTTTCAGGCTGACTGGATCGGATGCTCCATGCAGCCCTATGGAGGGGCGGATGTCAGCGTTGACATCTCCGCTGACACCCACTGCTATCCGATCCGAATCCAATCCTGTCCATGAAATCCGGAGGGATGGAAACCCTATTTTCCATCCATCTGAAAGATTGTATTGGATAAGATCAGATGAAAACAGGCAAGCGGTCCGTTCTCATCCGATCTCCCATAGAGGAGAGCAGGGATCTGACAGCTCCCTCTCCGCACACAGAGCGGACTCCGTCGGGCGCACCGCCTGTGTGAAAGGGGCCTTAGTTACAATTTTAAAATACTAAAATAGTGCAATAGAGAAAAAGGTTGAACATGAGGAGAAATGGTTATAAAATGATAAAGAATGGTAATTAATAATACTTATTATCATCATTTCATAACCCTTCTAGACCTCAGAATTTATAATTCCAACTGAGTGTTTTTTATTTCACTTTCTAAGGTAACTCAATATTGTACACAGTTTGACATTTTTTTCCAAGGTCCTCAGTTTACACATAAGGCATGATTTGCTACAATTATTTCTTGTCCATTGGATCATTTGATCATTTTCTACAATTATTCCTTGCAGTGCTGTATTTTGGCCTAGGCCAACAAGGCCCAGGCCTAGGGCAGCACTTTGCAGGGGGGCAGCACAAAAGTCCCCCCCCCCCTCCACCTGAGAATCTTTTTGGCCAGTGGTTGCTAGAGCTGCCTCTCGCACCCCCCTCCTCTCTTTTTCACCCCCCATCTTCTCTCTCTCTCTTATCCCCCCTCTCTCTCTCTCTCCCATCCCCCCTCTCTCTCTCTCTCACCCCCCCTCTCTCTCTCACCCCCCCTCTCTCTCTCACCCACCTCTCTCTCTCTCTCATCTCCCCTCTCTCTCTCCCACCCCCCTCTCTCTCCCTCTCACTCTCATCCCCCCTTGCTCTCTCATGCCCCCCCTCTCTCTCTCTCATCCCCCCTCTCTTTCCCATCCCCCCTCTCTCTCTCTCTCACCCCCCCCCCCTCTCTCTCTCACCCCCCTCTCTCTCCCCCCTCTCTCTCTCTCACCCCCCCTCTTTCTCTCTCACACCTCCCTCCCTCATCTACCCCCCTCTCTCTCCCCCCCCCCTCTCGTGAGATCTCAGGGGTTCATGCTGGGACTTGTAGTCCTTAAATTTTGGAGGGAGTCACATCTGTTAAAAAGGAAGGAGTGGGTGCAAATTTACATAGGAGGGGGTGCCCAATTTTAGTCTTGCCTAGCGCAGCACAAAACCAAAATACACCACTGATTCCTTGTCCGTTGGATCATTTGATCATTTGCTACAATTATTCCTTGTCTGTTGGATCATTTGATCATTTTCTACAATTATTCCTTGTCTGTTGGATCATTTGATCATTTTCTACAATTATTCCTTGTCTGTTGGATCATTTGATCATTTTCTACAATTATTCCTTGTCTGTTGGATCATTTGATCATTTTCTACAATTATTCCTTGTCTGTTGGATCATTTGATCATTTTCTACAATTATTCCTTGTCCGTTGGATCATTTGATCATTTTCTACAATTATTCCTTGTCTGTTGGATCATTTGATCATTTTCTACAATTATTCCTTGTCTGTTGGATCATTTGATCATTTTCTACAATTATTCCTTGTCCGTTGGATCATTTGATCATTTGCTACAATTATTCCTTGTCTGTTGGATCATTTGATCATTTGCTACAATTATTCCTTGTCCGTTGGATCATTTGATACTTTTGCCTAGTTAGGTCTTATTCTAGTAATAAGTTTAGTAACAACTTCCATCTGTTTTATTTTCCAGCCTTTTAAGCTGGATACACACTATACAATGCTCTTTAGATTTTTTTCCTTTAGATTTACCAAAACCATATATTATTAGGTCAAACCTAAACCCTTTCAATGTGTATGCAGTCAGGCAGGCCCTTGCACTACATAGTTGAAGGTAAATCTAAAGGAATTTGAACAGCAAAAGTTGTATAGTGTGTAGGCCTCATGCAAACGGGGCGTTAGAAAAAACGTGCTGCAAAGCTAGTTCTGAAAAAACAGCTGTAAAAAGGTGCTTTTAGTAGCTTTTTCCATTTGCGTTATTGCACGTTCAGCCACGTTGCTTTTAGCAGCGTTTTTTCTGCCTCCATTCAAAATCAATGGTTCCCTATGGGAGCCTATTGATTTGAATGGAAGGCGCATCGCAGTTCGGATCAGGATGATCCGACTTGCGGTGCGACTTGCGCTCTGAGAATCTTGAGGGGTAACTCCACGCCAAAATGGGAAAAAAAAAACGGTGTGGGCCCCCCCCAGGTTCCAAACCAGGCCCTTCGAGTCTGATGTGGATTTAGAGGGGAGCCCCACGGCAGAAAAAAACTGCGTGGGGTTCCCCCCAAATCCACACCAGACCCTTATCTGAGCATGCAGCCTGGTAGGGCAGGAAGGGGGAGGGGACGAGCGAGCACCCCCCCCCCACCATATCAGGCCACATGCCCTCAACATGGGGGGTGTTGGTGCTTTGGGGCAGGGGGAGCTCTGCACCCCCCCTAAAGCACCTTGCCCCCATGTTGATGAGGACAAGGGCCTCATCCCCACAACACTGGCCGGTGGTTGTGGAGGTCTGCAGGCAGGGGGCTTATCGGTATCTGGAAGCTCCCTTTAACAAGGGGGCCCCCCCAGATCCCGAACCCCCTCCCTATATGAATGGGTATGGGGTACACTGTACCCCTACCCATTCACCCCATAAAAGGCAGTGTATGTAAATAACGACAGGAGACGTTTTGGAAAGTTTATCAAAAATCTTCATTCGGTCTTCTCCACTCTGGTCTTCTCCCCTCCGCTCTTCTGGTCTTCTCCCCCTCCGCTCTTCTGGTCTTCTGCTCTTTTGCTGTCCGCTTTTCTGCTCTTTTGCCCTCGGCTCTTCTTCTTTCTCCGGTCCTCCTCCGACGATGTCTCCGGTGATTATGCCGGTCTCAGGTCTCTGCAGCTTGCTATATAGCCATTGTGGGCGTGGCCGCCCGGTGATGTCATCAGGAGACCCCGCCCCCTCATGTCACAGATGACGTCATCTGTGCCATCAAGGGGCGGGGTCTCCTGATGACGTCACCAGGCGGCCACGCCCACAATGACTATATAGCAAGCTGCAGAGACCGGAGACCGGCATAATCACCGGAGACATCGTCGGAGGAGGAGATCACTTGTCATTTGTGATGTCATCTGTGCCATCAAGGGGCGGGTCTCCTGATGAAGGCACTGATGAGGATGCAATGGTAGGTGACACTGATGAGCACTGATATATGGCACTGATGGGCTCTGATAGGTGACACTGAAGGGCTCTGAGAGGTGGCACTGATAAGCAGCACTGATAGGTGGCATTGATGGGCACTGATAGGCACTGATAGTAGGCACTGTTAGGGAGCACTGATAGGTGACACTAATGAGGTACTGATGGGCACTGATTGGCAGAACTGATGGGCACTGATAAGTGGCACTGGTGGGCACTGATTGGCAACACTGGTGGGCACTGATAGGTGACACTGGTTGGCACTGATTAGAAGCACTGTTGGGCACAGATTGGGACCAATGTCCCTTTAACAGAAGCCAGTTACTGGCTTTCTTCTTTTCTCTTCATGCTGATTGTGAAAAAAAAAGCCAATAACCTGCCAATAACCTGCTTCTGTTTACTTCCATAATCAGCTTTCATTGGTTGATAGCTGATCTTGTGGTAAAGGGCCGCTGTGATTGGCTCTTTATGATCACAGAGCACTCTGGGGTCTAGAGACGTCTAAACAGGAGGGAGAGTCCCAGGACAGCTGACTGACTTGTGGACATCGCTGGACAGAGAGGGGGCACAGGTAAGTATTAAGCGGTGCTGGGAGGGCTGCTACACACAAAAGGCTTTTTATCTTAATGCATAGAATGCATTAAGAAAAAAAAAGCTTCCTGACTTCACAACTCCTTTAATTGGATATTGGAATATTCTTACTGAAGTGGATTATATTCCCAACTTTTTACTCGGGAATGTCTTGATACACAGTGGCAGTTTTATTGTTAGCGGATTTGTGATGGTGAGCCCTTATAGATCCCCAGCTCAGGATTCCCCAGGGCATGGAGTCTAAGTCCCAGCCTGCTTTTTCACCAGGGCCCCTGATGGTGGGGATGGACTTGCAGCAGGCTGGAACCAGGTCGCGGCCCCCAGGTAGGCTCCAGCTGAAGATATGGATACTGCTGGCCGGTGCAGAGTAAGCGACAGACTTTAAGGAAATCGAAGAGACAAGCCGAGGTCAGGACAAGCAGGAAACATACATAGACGGAGAAATCAAGCCGGGGTTGGTACACAGTAAATCAGATATAATAGCCTAGGGGTATACAGATTGGAGCTCAGAGAACAGTGAAGTTGCTCAGGCAAGGAGGACTGCACTGAGCACCTGTATATATAGGGAAGCAAACAGGGAGGTAACCCAGGAAGTGTTAGAAAGGAAAAGGATATAAACCCACAGTGGAGCAGGCGACGCCCAAAGGTGAACAGAGAAGCCAAACACCACATGTGAAAAGAAGCAGGGTTAAAGCACTGCAGAAAGAAGGTAATAGTATATAAACAAAACTATAGGCTAACTTGTGACATTTATACTCACATTTTTTAGGTGTGGACTTTTTACACTACTGGAATCTTGCTTTTGTACTTATTAATTTATTTGTACATTGCACCTTTTTATGGTCATAGGTTATTACTACCATCTATAAATGGATTGACCACATGTTATCATCAAATTCCATAAATATTACTTAGCACCACAAAATGGTACTTTGTCCCCTTTTCTTTAAAAGGGGTAGTACTGGGAGATGGGTAGGGGATGGTAACCAAGGGACAGGGATCTGAGGTTGGTAGGGGGTGGAGACAAGGGGTGACTCAGAAGGGGGGAGTTCCTGCACCTATTCTCCATGTGTGTGTGTGTATAGTATATAGACACTGCTCCAAAAAAATTAAAGGAACCCTTTTTAATCAGAGTATGGCATCAAGTCAATTAAACTTCTGGGATATTGATTTAGTCAATTAAGTAGCGGAGGGGGTTGTTAATCAGTTTCAGATGCTTTGGTGTTAATGAAGGCCACTGAAATTTTTTTTCCCTACTAATTTTTTCTGACTGTTTTTTACTAGTTCTGCATTTGGCTAGGGTCAGTGTCACTACTGATAGCATGAGTTGGAACCTGGAACCTATAGAGGTTCCACAGGCAGTCTAACTCCTCCAGGATAGCACATTAATATGTGCCACTGCCAGAAGGTTTGCTGTGTCCCCAGCACAGTCTCAAGAGCATGGAGGAGATTCCAGGAGACAGGCAGTTATTCTAGGAGGGTGGAACGGGGCCGTAGAAGGTCATTAAAGCGGAGTTCCAGCCATTTACTCACCTGTCCAACGGTCCAGCGATGCGGCCGCCGGAAGCCTCGATCCTCTCCCTCGGCGCCGGCATCACTGCTGTGGGCACCCGGCTGTTACAGTTTGCGGCTTCACAGCCGGGTACCCACTGCGCATGCGCGAGTCACGCTGCGCGCCGTGATTGGCCGGCAATCTTCTAGGACCTCTGACGTGTCCCAGAAGATTGCAGGGAGGGAGGGGGAGAGGAGAACTTCCGCTCAGGGCGCCGCAGCGCTCCGAGCGGAAGTGGGAGCGGGTACCTGTCAAAACTAGGTACCCGCTCCCCCCCCCAAAAAATGACATGCCAAATGTGGCATGTCGGGGGGTCAGGACTCCCTAAAGCGGAAGTTCCACTTTTGGGTGGAACTCCGCTTTAACAGATCAGCAAGACTGGTATCTGCTCCTTTTTGCAAGAAGGGCTCCCTAAAGAGCCCCAAAAAATTACCTCCAGCAGGCCACCGGTGTGAATGTCTCTGACCAAACAATCAGAAATAGACTTCATGAGGGCCCGACGTCCTCTAGCAGGTCCTGTGCTCACTGCCCGACACTGTGGAGCTCGATTGGCATTTGTGATTGAACACCAGAATTGGCAGGTCTGCCACTGGCACCCTGTGCTTTTCACAGATGAGAGCAGGGTCACCCTGAGCACATATGACAGATGTGAAAGGGTCTGGAGAAAACATGGAGAATGTTATGCTGCCTGTAATATCATTCAGCCCAACCAGTTTGATGGTGGGTCAGTGATAGTCTGTTGAGGCATATCCATGGAGGGATGCACAGACTTCTACAGGCTAGACAATGACACCCTAACTGCCATTAGGTATCAGGATGAAATCCTTGGACCCACTGTCAGGTGATGTGGGGTCCTGAGTTCCTTCTGATGCACAACAATGCTTGGCCTTATGTGGCGAGAGTATGCAGCCAGTTTCTGGAGAATGAAGGAATTGACACCTTTGAATGGCCCCTAGGCTCACCTGACCTAAATCCAGTAGAACACCTTAGAAACATTATGTTTCCATCCATTCGATGCTGCCAGGTTGCACATCAGTCTGTTTAGTAGCTCAGTGTTGTCCTGGTCCAGATCTAAGATGAAATACCTCGGGGCACCATCCATTGTTTCATTAGGAGCATGCCCCGACGTTGTTAATTATGCATACAAGCATGTGGGGGCCATAAAAACTACTGAGTACCATTTTGAGTTGCTGCAATCAAATTTCAGCAAAATGGACTAGCCTGCTGCATCGTTTTTTCACTTTGATTTTCGGGGGGGGGGGGGGGCCTTTGAATTCAGCTCTCTGTAGGTTGATAATTTTAATTTCCATCAAACGATGTGGCATCCTTTTCGTTCCTAACACATTACCCAGTCCATATCAGTATAGATATCCAGCATGAGATTTTTCCCCATTGAGATCTGATGAGGTTTCAAAGTGTTCCTTTAATTTTTTTAAATTAGCCAGGCTTTAAGAGTTACTCGCCACCAGTTTCCCCACCCAACCCCTAGCCCCAAATTCTGCCCCTAAACATGCCCTCGTAAATTATCTCACTGTTAAAGGGTTTTATTCAGAATTAAGTTAGAAAAATAAATATTAAACAACAAAATTTTAACATGTTTAAAACAGTATAAACATGATATGTAAACAATGACAATACCCATTCCAAGTTTACACTTAAAAAGTCAATATGGCATGACAAAATATCATCCTCAAAGGGATACAGTTAAAAAACAAGTTCTGCTATGTATGCCACAGAGAGATGTCAGAGGCTGCAGACATACTACAAGAGACGGTCAGAAAGTGCAGACATACTACAAGAGACGGTCAGAGACTGCAGACATGGTACAGGAGACGGTCAGAGACTGCCGACATGGTACAGGAGACAGTCAGAGACTGCAGACATAGTACAGGAGACGGTCAGAGACTGCAGACATAGTACAGAAGACAGTCAGAGACAGCAGACAGAATACAGGAGATGGTCAGAGACTGCAGACAGAATACAGGGGATGGTGAGAGACTGCAGACAGAATACAGGAGATAGTCAGAGACTGCCGACAGAATACAGGAGATGGTCAGAGACTGCAGACAGAATACAGGAGATGGTCAGAGACTGCAGACATAGTACAAGAGATGGTCAGAGACTACAGACAGAATACAGGAGATGGTCAGAGACTGCAGACAGAATACAGGAGATGGTCAGAGACTGCAGACATAGTACAAGAGATGGTCAGAGACTGCAGACATAGTACAAGAGATGGTCAGAGACTACAGACAGAATACAGGAGATGGTCAGAGACTGCAGACAGAATACAGGAGATGGTCAGAAACTGCAGACAGAATACAGGAGATGGTCAGAGACTGCAGACATAGTACGAGAGATGGTCAGAGACTGCAGTCATACGGTAATACAGGAGATGGTCAGAGACTGCAGACAGAATACAGGAGATAGTCAGAGACTGCCGACAGAATACAGGAGATGGTCAGAGACTGCAGACAGAATACAGGAGATGGTCAGAGACTGCAGACAGAATACAGGAGATGGTCAGAGACTGCAGACATAGTACAAGAGATGGTCAGAGACTACAGACAGAATACAGGAGATGGTCAGAGACTGCAGTCAGAATACAGGAGATGGTCAGAGACTGCAGACATAGTACAAGAGATGGTCAGAGACTGCAGACATGATACAGGAGATGGTCAGAGACTGCAGACATAGTACAAGAGATGGTCAGAGACTGCAGACATAGTACTAGAGATGGTCAGAGACTACAGACAGAATACAGGAGGTGGTCAGAGACTGCAGACAGAATACAGGAGATGGTCAGAAACTGCAGACAGAATAAAGGAGATGGTCAGAGACTGCAGACATAGTACAAGAGATGGTCAGAGACTGCAGACATACGATAGTACAGGAGATGGTCAGAGACTGCAGACATACGGTAGTACAGGAGATGGTCAGAGACTGTAGACAGAATACAGGAGATGGTCAGAAACTGCAGACAGAATACAGGAGATGGTGAGAGACTGCAGACATAGTACAAGAGATGGTCAGAGACTGCAGACATACGATAATACAGGAGATGGTCAGAGACTGCAGACATACGGTAGTACAGGAGATGGTCAGAGACTGTAGACAGAATACAGGAGATGGTCAGAAACTGCAGACAGAATACAGGAGATGGTCAGAGACTGCAGACATAGTACGAGAGATGGTCAGAGACTGCAGTCATACGGTAGTACAGGAGATGGTCAGAGACTGCAGACATACGGTAGTACAGGAGATGGTCAGAGACTGTGGACAGAATACAAGACAGTACATGGTTAACAAGTCTGTGGAGCTCCTAGCCTGAGCAGCCTACACCCTGCAAAGATAACATAAAAGGAAAAGGTAAAAAAATCATGGAGGGATGAGACAGAACTCTGGCACACATAGCTCAATAGAAACAGCTGAAGACAATTACATGTCACATACTCCTATCTAATGCTGGCTGCAGCTTCTTCCAGAAATCTAATTCTCATCATTATCAGTGTGTTTACCCTTTGTGCAGTGTACATAAAAACAAAGATAAGAAGCAGTGTGAGAAGAGCAAGGGGAAGCCATTCCCGATCAGTGTGATCACTGACTAATCTGCACACAGGACAGGAGAACACACTGATAAGACTTCTGCAGTGAGGATCCTCAGCTGTTTCTGTAGAGCTATTTGTGTAAAGTCCTGTATGAGCAGAGTGTGATATTTGATGTAACTGTGATCATACCTTCTTCCTACTCAGCCAGGTATGTCCGATCCCATCCTGCGCTGGCCACTAGCACCTTTTCAAATGTAGCGGGCTACAGGGGTATGCTGATTGGCTAAGGATGTGGCAGGAGGTGGGCCAACATCAGCAGTCACTCCCTCCCTTTCAGATGGACAGCACTATTGGCTGTTCCACTGGTCTGTGCAGCAGTAAGCCGGTGGAAGGTAGAGGGCGAGAAACAAACTTTTAGCTACAGAGAGCTGCACAGGGCAGCGCTCTGAAGTTGCAACCACCCGCCTGCCACACTAATCTCCCTGCTTTCCGAGCCACCTACAGGAGGTCCAGTGATACCTTCCTATCCGCAGCCCTGGTCCCTCTGTGATGCAGTTTCACACTAATACTACTCGCCAAATGCGAGCAGGAGAGTGGAAATTTTGAGGGCTGTATACAGTGGGTACGGAAAGTATTCAGACCCCCTTAAATTTTTCACTCTTTGTTATATTGCAGCCATTTGCTAAAATCATTTAAGTTCATTCTTCTTCCTCATGAATGTACACATAGCACCCCATACTGACAGAAAAACACAGAATTGTTGACATTGTTGCAGATTTATTAAAAAAGAAAAACTGAAATATCACAGTTGCTCAGTATTTAGTAGAAGCCCCCTTTTGATCTAATACAGCCAGGAGTCTTTTTGGGAAAGATGCAACAAGTCTTTCACACCTGGATTTGGGGATCCTCTGCCATTCCTCCTTGCAGATCCTCTCCAGTTCTGTCAGGTTGGATGGTAAACGTTGGTGGACAGCCACTTTTAGGTCTCTCCAGAGATGCTCAATTGGGTTTAAGTCAGGGCTCTGGCTGGGCCATTCAAGAACAGTCACGGAGTTGTTGTGAAGCCACTCCTTCGTTATTTTAGCTGTGTGCTTAGGGTCATTGTCTTGTTGGAAGGTAAACCTTCGGCCCAGTCTGAGGTCCAGAGCACTCTGGAGAAGGTTTTTGTCCAGGATATCCCTGTACTTGGCCGCATTCATCTTTCCCTCGATTGCAACCAGTCGTCCTGTCCCTGCAGCTGAAAAACACCCCCACAGCATGATGCTGCCACCACCATGCTTCACTGTTGGGACTGTATTGGACAGGTGATGAGCAGTGCCTGGTTTTCTCCACACATACCGCTTAGAATTAAGGCCAAAATGTTCTATTTTGGTCTCATCAGACCCGAGAATCTTATTTCTCACCATCTTGGAGTCCTTCAGGTGTTTTTTAGCAAACTCCATGAGGGCTTTCATGTGTCTTACACTGAGGAAAGGCTTCCGTCGGGCCACCATAAAGCCCCGACTGGTGGAGGGCTGCAGTGATGGTTGACTTTCTACAACTTTCTCCCATCTCCTGACTGCATCTCTGGAGCTCAGCCACAGTGATCTTTGGGTTCTTCTTTACCTCTCTCACCAAGGCTCTTCTCCCCCGATAGCTCAGTTTGGCCGGACGGCCAGCTCTAGGAAGGGTTCTGGTCGTCCCAAACGTCTTCCATTTGAGGATTATGGAGGCCACTGTGCTCTTAGGAACCTTAAGTGCAGCAGAAATCTTTTTGTAACCTTGGCCAGATCTGTGCCTTGCCACAATTCTGTCTCTGAGCTCTTCAGGCAGTTCCTTTGACCTCATGATTCTCATTTGCTCTGACATGCATTGTGATCTGGAAGGTCTTCTATAGACAGGTGTGTGGCTTTCCTAATCAAGTCCAATCAGTATAATCAAACACAGCTGGACTCAAATGAAGGTGTAGAACCATCTCAAGGATGATCAGAAGAAATGGAAAGCATCTGAGTTAAATATATGAGTGTCACAGCAAAGGGTCTGAATACTTAGGACCATGTGATATTTCAGTTTTTCTTTTTTAATAAATCTGCAACAATGTCAACAATTCTGTGTTTTTCTGTCAGTATGGGGTGCTATGTGTAAATTCATGAGGAAGAAGAATGAACTTAAATGATTTTAGCAAATGGCTGCAATATAACAAAGAGTGAAAAATTTAAGGGGGTCTGAATACTTTCCGTACCCACTGTATATACAGTGTCTGTCTCATAAAGGTGACCACACACCTCCCATTTTTGTAAATATTTTATTATACCTTTTCATGTGACAACACTGAAGGAATTACACTTAGCTACAATGTAATGTAGTGATTGTATAGCTTGTATAACAGTGTAACTTTGCTGTTCCCTCAAAATAACTCAACACACTAATTAACGCCATTAATGTCTAAACTGCTGGCAAAAAAAGTGAGTACACCCCTAAGTTAAAATGTCAGAATTGGGCCCAAAGTGTCAATATTTTGTGTGGCCACCATTATTTTCCAGCACTGCCTTAACCCTCTTGGACATGGAGTTAACCAGACCTTCACAGGTTGCCACTGGAGTCCTCTTCCACTCCTCTATGACGACATCACAGAGAAATTTTCAGAGACTTATTGTTTTGTGCACAGTCGCTGGTCCATTCATTAATTGACCCCGTGGTCAGAGTCAATTTGCACTGTTTATATCACAGTTGGTTCAATGAGCTTTTGATGGTATATTATCACCATACTATCACCATATCACTGTTTACCCTGTGTTGTAACATTTTACTATTTACATTATTTATGCATTTTTATGTATTAAGTTTGTGTTGAGCACACTACTATATATATATATATATATATATATATATATATATATATATATATATATATATATATATACAGTATATAACATAATAATATATAGAATATTAGTTTATTATGATTATGGTTACTACAGTCAGGAGCCTGGCTATATCCTCTGATGTATCCCTTAGGGACCCCATTGCATGTTGGGACTGACAGGTGCGTGAGAACACTGACATCAGCTTTTTAACTAGTTGTGTTACATATCTGATGCTGCTGACAAACACATGAGAATATTATATTTATAAGCTGATGTATGTTCATGTATTGTCTTATTTGTTTGTATATACTAGATCTTGCCATTTCTGTTCCCCTGGAGAAGTGGACTGTGTGTCTGTAAAAGGCATAAAGAAAAAAATTGTACTCTCTCTATGATAGCCTGTTGTACTGATCATAACATATAATGTAGTATTTCTGCAATTAGATGTGATGTTTTGAACAATATCAGTTACACAACTGTGTGGAAGAGGTTAGGAGGGAGCAACTGTGCATCTATGCATGAACCTATATTGTAAGCATCAGTAATACAATTTTCAGGTTAGTGTCTCAGGCAAGTACATTATATGTTTTATGTAATGCTATTTAAAGCTATACTTGCTTTAAAAATCCTTCCTTTATTTAAAGTGCTGGACAAACCTGCTTTGACTGTTCCTGTTTTATCAATGCCCCTACCAGTTGCACCTGGCCCCTAATCTATCTAATCTGTCTGTCTGTATGCCTGTATATCTATCTGTCTGTCTATGTATTTGGAAGAGGGGAAGGGGGGTTGGGGATTGCTGCCCTCTACTGTCTTTGTAAATAGATAGAATGCTTATCACACAATTAATTATGCATAGCACTTCCTGTTTTTGGATTTTTTTTGGTTGGAAACCCCAAAAGGAGGAAGCAAGAAGCAGACAGTCTAAAACTCATGCAAGGGTTGTTGCTGAATCCAGACCAGAAGCAGGGATTATTAGACAAGTGCACCTATATTTTATGGTTTACTATTGTTGCCCATACAATATATATATATATATATATATATATATATATATATATATATATATATATCTACAGTATCTCACAAAATGTAAATATTTTATTATATCTTTTCATGTGACAACACTGAAGAAATGACAATTCGCTACAATGTAAAGTAGTAAGTGTACAGCTTGTACAACAGTGTAAATTTGCTGTCCCCTCAAAATAACTCAACACACAGCCATTAATGTCTAAACCACTGGCAAGTACACCCCTAAGTCAAAATGTCCAAATTGGGCCCAAAGTGTCAATATTTTGTGTGGCCACCATTATTTTCCAGCACTGCCTTAACCCTCTTGGGCATGGAATTCACCAGAGTTTCACAGGTTGCCACTGGAGTCCTCTTCCACTCCTTCATGACGACATCAGAGAGCTGTTGGATTTTAGAGACCTTGCGCTCCTCCACCTTCCATTTGAGGATGCCCCACAGATGCTCATTAGGGTTTAGGTCTGGAGACATGCTTGGCCAGTCCATCACCTTTACCCTCAGCTTCTTTAACAAGGCAGTGGTCATCGTGGAGCTGTGTTTGGGGTCATTATCATGTTGGAATACTGCTCTGCAGCCCCGCCTCCGAAGGGAGGGGATCATGCTCTGTTTCAGTATGTCAGAGTACATGTTGGCATTCATGGTTCCCTCAATGGACTGTAGCTCCCCAGTGCCAGCAGCACTCATGCAGCCCCAGACCATGACACTCCCACCACCATGCTTGACTTTAGGCGGGACATGCTTGTCTTTGTACTCCTTACCTGGTTGCCGCCACACATGCTTGACACCATCTAATAAGGAAGCAGGACCGATTTGTTCCAATTAATAGAAAATCCAGAGAGCGTGCTGAACCTTTCAATCAAATTCATGGCGTTGTGAAGAGAGGCATCCAAATATAATAGAGTGCCATCAGGGTACATGGACACCTTATCCTCACAAAGGCCACGTTTAAACCCCCGTTATATTAGGAGAAGCTCTAATGGTAGCAGCAAGTGGCTCTATAGCTAGTGCAAAAAGCAGGAGCGACAGCGGACACCCCTGCCTTGTGCCCCTGTATAGTGGAAACTGATCCGTAAGGTCACCATTAATTTGAAGTCTAGCGACTGGAGCAGAATAAAGTAATTTAACCCACTTAATAAAGCCATCTCCCAGACTAAATCTTGCTTAGCTGCATCAAGCGACATAATCGCATGCCTACCAGGGCCCTCTACAGGTATTTGGAGGATAAGAAATAGACCGCATATGTTTAATGCCATAGATCTGGTGGGTATAAATCCACATTGGTCTCCATTAATTCATTTGGTTATCACTTTAGCTGACCGGTTGCAAAAACTTGTGCTAATAATTTACATTACTTTACTTTAATTTTAATTTACTTTACAACAGTTGTTAGAGATGGGTCTATTTGAATCGGGGGACATACTGTCCTTTTCAGGTTTCAGTATAAAAACTATAATTGGCTCATTCATCGAGGAGGGGAGAGGTCCTAATTCTAAAGCCTCTAGGAAAACCCTGTGTAGCCTGGGTAAGAGGATTCCAGCATATCTCTTGTATACCTCTACTGGCAACCCATCTGCACCCAGAGATTTAGCAGGGGCAGAAAGTGTTAGTACATCACTCAACTGATTTATGGTAAGGGGGGCATTTAATATCACCCTGTCAGGTGGGCACAGGCAGGGAAGTGTGCTTTCAGAAAGAAATTGGCTGATTTACTCCAGCGAAGGGAAAGTTTTAGAGGAGTATGTATCAATATAAAAATCTCTAAAGGTAAGTAAATATCTTCGTGGGAAGTGGTAAGCTTGCCCGTGCTTTTAGTAAGGCGGGAATAAAAAAAGGACCTCTTTTTGCCCTCCCTATCATAGCTAGCATATGTCCTGTACTTGCTCGAATAACGTCTATTGTTGAAAAAATCGCTTATTTTCAGCTCTTGTCTGGGAGACCTGTCGCGCTATATTCTGCGCCTCAAAACATGTCCATTTAGTAGTATTATTTGGTTGTGCAATATAATTGGATTCTGATTTAGCAGCCTCTCATAGTACAGTAGACTTAGTTCCTGTTTTAATAGTGGAAATAACATGAATAAATTGTCCCCTGAGAAAGGCTTTCATAGCATCCCACAATATGCCTGAGGAAACGGCATCCTCATTTTCAGCAAAAAAATGACTTATCGCGTCAACTACAGGATCTGGGTTAGGGACTAGTTCAAACCAGAAGGGATTATTCTTCCAATACATTCTTTTATATACCCCCCTGAAAGCTAGCTTAATCCACAGAGGGGAATGATCAGAGATGGTTCTTGGCTCATAATTGGGCGAAGATACCCCTCGAAGCATCTCCTCATTAACCAGACCCAGGGCAATCCTAGAAAGCCTTACATGTGTTGCATAGTAACATGAGAATTTTCACCCCTTAGGGTACAAAATTCTCCATACATCACTGAGCCCCATTTCAGTCAGGAGTCTTGCAAATGATGAGGAGCTCCGAGGTAATCCCAAAAAAGGCGGCAGGTGAAAACCTGTCCAGAGAGATGTCTAGCTCAGTGTTTCTCAACTCCGGTCCTCAGGGCACACTAACAGGCCAGGTTTGCAAGAAAACTGAATAACATCACAGGTGATATCATTTGCTGCTCAGTGATTGCAGTATTCTAGTCTGCATCTCCCCAAGGTAATACTTATAATCTGGTCGGTTAGTGTGCCCTGAGGACCGAAGTTGAGAAACACTGGTCTAGCACGTTGTTAAAGTCGCCAACCGACAAAATATCCTGAGGAATCCTGAGGAATCAAGATGCTGACTCCTCATGCATATGAGCAGTAGCCAGAGTGGAACTGGTGGTTGTACAGTCTCTACGGAAATGGGGAATCTTCTCTCGGTGAGAAATGTGTCTCCTGGAGACATATCACAGATGATTTATAAAGTTTTGCACAGCGCTGTACAGCCAGGTGCTTCACCCAAGAGCCCAGACCTCTCACATTCCATGAAAAAATAATATGATCATTAACCATATAATTCACTAGAAAAATGAGATAGTAGGATTACCCATAAACAATTCAACAAGCCCCAGTGCAAGGGCCATTTGACTCCATAGTGTGGGATCGGGCAATAGGTTAATATCAAAATAGACCTTACAAAAAAACTGTTTTAAGGTAAGTTCATAGTCAGTCCAGATCCGCACTGAATAGAGCAGTGGGTAAAAATAATGTAGATCACAGGTAGGTAGAACCAGTATCAAGGGAACTAAACAGACCAACCGGGTCCAAGTCAACAAAAATGGCACAAGGCCGCATCCTTTTGGGGTACAGACTTGAAAGAAAACCTCTCTTCCTCCGAGGAGGGATAGCATACTTAACCTGATTCAAGTAGGCGGTCGTCTGTTTGCAGCATACTCCCACAGGGTGTTCTCTTTCTGATCTAACCGTTGCTGGGCCAGGGATGGTTTCTCAAAGAAGTGGACCTTTTGCTACCACATGCAGCCTGGCCAGGTTTAACATAGCATATTGAAGGTCTAAGCTCCTCAACCTTTTCTTGATGTCATTAAACTGGGCCCTTCTCTTTTTCACATCCGCTAAAAATGTCAGGAAATAAGGAGATTTTGGATTTATCCATTACCATATTAGGACCCATGGTTCTGGCTTTGGAAAGAATTATGTCTCTGTCCTTGTAATTTAACATTTTAAAGAGAAAAGGACAGGGAGGGGAGCCTGGTGGCAGTGGGCACACTGGGACCCTGTGTGTTTGCTCTACGGAGTGATGGACTCTATAGGAGTGATGGAGTCCTTCCCAAAGGTATTAATCAACCATTGGATAAAAAAAAGTCACTATGTTTTTCCCTTCAATTTTCTCAGGAACTCCTAATACCCGTACATTACTTCTTCATAGACTGTTTTCAAAATCCTCTAGTTTTGTTGCGTGTTGGGTTACTGTTGTGGAAGTACAGGAGAAAGGGGCCTATTCATCTTCAAAAGTGTTCAATCGGCCTTCCAAGGTCGCAGTGCGGTCTCTAAGTTTCTGCATGTCCTGGCATATAAAGGACACTTCACCTCTAACCCCCTTGATATCAGTGGCCAGGCAAACAATAGAGGTATTACAGGCTGTGACCGCAGAGAGTATCTCCCTGAGTGTGGGCTCTAGCTCTGCTTCCTCAGAGTGTGGGGCCTTTGCAGTGTGCATGGCATAATAATCTGCCTGTGTACTCGCTGTGTCCCAGTTCTGCAGGGGGATAGCAGGGGTATCCAAGGGCGCTGTATCATCAGCCTCTGAGTGTTCTCCACTACAGTCTCCTGGAGAGGAGGATTGTGGAATCGGAGCCTTGGGAGCTGAATTACAGAAGAACTTCTGTGCTGCTTCACAGTATGTGTCCTTCACCTGCCGAGATGGGGGTCCGCTATCTTGGGCTGCATGGTCCGCGTTTGATTGGTTAGAGGAGCCCCTCTTAGACATGGCTGATACTCATCCAGATACCAGCTACAGATAGCTAAAAGCTCGGGAAGTCGGATTCTGTAGGTAGTGTCACCCGGCATTAGGTAGCGAAGGTGCTAGCAGGATAAAAGTCAGGAGTCTCAACGGGGAGGGTTTTCTACGCGTCCATCTACATCCACTGCCAAGCCATGCCCCCCCCCCCCCCCGATAACACCAAATTTAACACACCTGCTCCCCATTCTCACTGGAGACCTTGAAACACTAACGAGTCACATGACACTGGGGAGGGAATATGGCTAATTGGGCCCAATTTGGACAGTTTTACTTAGGGGTGTACTCATTTTTGTTACTGGCGGTTTAGACGTTAATGGCTGTGTGTTGAGTGGTTTTGAGGGGACAGCAAATTTACACTGTCATACAAGCTGTACACTCACTACTTTACATTGTAGCAAAGTTTCTTTTCTTCAGTGTTGTCACATGAAAAGATATAATAAAATATTTACAAAAATGTGAGGGGTGTACTCACTTTCGTGAAATAATGTATATATTGTATTATATATACTGTATATCTCTACAGACTAGTAACAATAGTATATCTGTCCTCTTGTTGTTATCTCTTGTTGTTATCTCTTACATTACTATACCAGATAACTAAGTCTGCGATAGAATGTGTGTCTATAGTGGTCACCCTGCTGTATGATAGTAGGTGAACCTGTTTATTGCAATAAAATTGTTTCTGGTCTGGTTTCTGGTCTGGGATTTTTGAACTAGTTTTACCTCAGGGCTCAGTAACCAGCAAAGGCCTGAGCCAGGTTAAGCATCTGATGGCCACTTGGTAGTTAGAGGTTTGACTTTGAGCTCTAGTGCCACACTACAATTTCTTCTTTTGAGAAGCTACATTCCAGGCTGGTTCGACAATTTTTGGAGGATCTCCACATCATCACATATTTCGTTTTCAAGTCTCCGACACCAAGGCAGACACTGCTTTGCGATCCACAGGGGCCCCTCCAACTGAACCTTGCTGCAACATTCATTTGGAGGTATCTCTATTAATAACTATACAGTACATACCCAGTATATACCCAGGTATATGTGCACAATTCCACCAGGATTTCTTTGAGGCCCTTTGATGACAATACCTGTTTGTACATTGGATATATGTATTATTATTAAAATGTTATTATAAAATAATCTTGCATTATTTCTATACTGGTGTGCATCTGTTTACTTATGGGCAGGGCTTTTTTCAGCTGGAACTTGGTGGAACTTAGTTCCACCACCTTTGGCTCAGGCCCTCTGCTCCCTGCTCATCACTATCACTTATAAACACAGGGTCATGGTTGAGTTCCTGCACCTTTTTTCTGAGAAAAAAAGCCCTGCTTATGGGTAATGTTATATATTGGGTGCAGTAGTTCATCTGCTCCCAATTACTTTGGAGATGTTACTAGTGGAGATATGTGAAAACGGTAATAAGAGTAGCAAATATTTAGCATGTAAGTGTGTTAGTATGTTTTAGTATGTTAAATACTCAAAACTTTGTAACCCTTGGAATGCATTCAAAAACACCGCTGTATACTCACACTTAATAGACTCCTCTTGAACGTAGTAATTAGACACAACTTGTTATGTCTTGTAACCTCTTACAAACGATTCTTACAATTACCTTTGGCCTTCGCATATGACTTTCTCCTTGCTGTCTCCACTCCCTTACATTACCTCCCCCATCCCTTCCCGTCCCCTGAGGGACCACGCAGGCATGCTTCCCTCCCTTAGCCTTATATAATTTATATATTACTATAAAATGCCACATTTGCTGATTACAATTTACACTTTTTTTTTTAAAGTGCAAATCTACCAGACCCTCAGGTTCATTCAGATTCTTGTTCTGTTACATCATACTTGTCACATTGATATTTTTCATGTTAACCCCTTATATTGATTACTATTGGATCACCGAGAATGTTGATCGGAATGATTCAACTATTGTTCTCATTTTTCTGTTATGCACCTTTGTCAAATAAAGCTTTTTGGAAAAAAAAAAAAGAAAACAGCATTTTATTGTGGACTTTGCAGTGGAGCTCTGCCCATCTTTCTCAAGATCACAAGGACCTCTATGAGGGACTGTGATTTTTTAATTATGCCCTTAGGAAACACCTACCCCAGGAAGGCCTCCAGTGATTATCTAGTCAAAGGGGTGTACCTTGATTTTTAATGAAGGATGGTGGATGTAGGGCTAACAACCCCATTAACAACCCAGTATGGTGCATTTTTCAAGTGTATGACACTCATCAGAAATGAAGGTTAAATGAGTGCAGTTTTAAAGTAGAACTAAAGGCAAGACTTTTATCCTCCATTTTGGATAGAGTAAGGAAAGGTTATAACCCGTGACAGCAGGGCCGGCGCAACCACCAGGCGGAGCAAGCGGCCGCTTGGGGCGGGCAGGTCCACAGCCGGGATGGGGCGGAAAAATGAACCTTTTTTTTTTTAAATACTTAATTATCCGGGGACCGGAGTTGCGACCGCCCGCCCTGCCCCGGGTCTCGTGTGGATCGTTTTAAGTTAGCCCCCCCGAGTGTCAAGCAGCCGCAGCGCTGCAGCCAGAAGAAGACGGAGGCGGGTGGAGGCTGAGCCAATGCTAGCCTAGGCGGCAAGGAGAGGAAAGGAATTTGAAATCCTCCTCCGCTCCGAGAACCTCTTCTGCTGTCACATGACGAGAGGAGGAGGATTTCAAAATTTCGAATTTCTTTCCTCTCCTTGCCGCCTAGGCTAGCATTGGTTGGCTCCGCCTCCACCCCAAGAATGTGAGTGCCCGACTGCCCGAGGGGGGGGAAGAGGAATGTGAGTGCCCGTGCCCGAGGGGGGGGGGAGGAAGAGGAATGTGAGTGCCCGAGGGGGGGGGAAGAGGAATGTGAGTGCCCGAGGGGGGGGGAGGAAGAGGAATGTGAGTGTCCGAGGGGGGGGGGGAGAGGAATGTGAGTGCCCGAGGTGGGGGGAAGAGGAATGTGAGTGCCCGAGGGGGGGGAGGAAGAGGAATGTGAGTGCCGCAGGGGGGGAAGAGGAATGTGAGTGCCCGAGGGGGGGAGGAAGAGGAATGTGAGTGCCCGAGGAGGGGAGGAAGAGGAATGTGAGTGCCCGAGGGGGGGGGAAGAGGAATGTGAGTGCCCGAGGGGGGGGGAGGAAGAGGAATGTGAGTGCCCGAGGGGGGGGGGAGGAAGAGGAATGTGAGTGCCCGAGGGGGGGGGAGGAAGAGGAATGTGAGTGCCCGAGGGGGGGGAGGAAGAGGAATGTGAGTGCCCGAGGGGGGGAGGAAGAGGAATGTGAGTGCCCGAGGGGGGGGAGGAAGAGGAATGTGAGTGCCCGAGGGGGGGGAGGAAGAGGAATGTGAGTGCCGCAGGTGGGGAAGAGGAATGTGAGTGCCCGAGGGGGGGGGAGGAAGAGGAATGTGAGTGCCCGAGGGGGGGAGAAAGAGGAATGTGAGTGCCCGAGGTGGGTGGAAGGAAGAGGAATGTGAGTGCCCGAGGGGGGGAGGAAGAGGAATGTGAGTGCCCGAGGGGGGGGGAGGAAGAGGAATGTGAGTGCCGCAGGGGGGGAAGAGGAATGTGAGTGCCGCAGGGGGGGGGAGGAAGAGGAATGTGAGTGCCCGAGGGGGGGGGAGGAAGAGGAATGTGAGTGCCGCAGGGGGGGGAAGAGGAATGTGAGTGCCGCAGGGGGGGGGAGGAAGAGGAATGCGAGTGCCCGAGGGGGGGGAGGAAGAGGAATGTGAGTGCCCGAGGGGGGGGAGGAAGAGGAATGTGAGTGCCCGAGGGGGGGAGGAAGAGGAATGTGAGTGCCCGAGGGGGGGGAGGAAGAGGAATGTGAGTGCCCGAGGGGGGGAGGAAGAGGAATGTGAGTGCCCGAGGGGGGGAGGGAGGAGGAAGAAGGTGAGTGCCTGAGGGGGGGGAGGGAGGAGGAAGAAGGTGAGTGCCTGAGGGGGGGAGGGAGGAGGAAGAAGGTGAGTGCCTGAGGGGGGGGAGGGAGGAGGAAGAAGGTGAGTGCCTGAGGGGGGGAGGGAGGAGGAAGAAGGTGAGTGCCTGAGCAAGTCTCCCTGTGTGACTGGATAGGAGGGGCATCCTTGGAATCCATCCACAGTGGTGGCCGGTGTACAGAGGGCGCAGGGGCGCCGCCCCCCCATCCATGCGTCCGGCCCCCTAATCTGCATGCAGAGGAGCTGGACGCATGGAGTTCAATGGGATTTTTTTTTTTTTGCATCACCTGATTAGAGCCAGAGGCTCTAATAGGGCGATGCAAAGGTTGGACCCGGGGTGCAGAGCAGTGCATCCCGAGCCCACCCATTGCATGACAATAGCGAATGAAAATTCGCTATTGTCACACCGATACTGGCCAATCAGGAAGCGCGTCCGATACGCGCTTCTTGATTGGCCGCAAGGCAAACCCCTTGCCATTAGCCGAGGAGGAGGCGGAAGCGGAAGGACTCGTGGAGAAGCGCCGCCGGTCACCGAGACTGAGAAGAAGCCGACCGCCGCCGCTGCTGCTCCAGGTAGGTAAGGGGGCACGCACACTGATCTCTGCATTGGGGGCATGTATGCTGGTCACTGCATTGGGGGCAAGCACGCTGATCTCTGCATTGGGGCATGTACGCTGGTCACTGCATTGGGGGCATGGTATGCTGGTCACTGCATTGGGGGCATGGTATGCTGGTCACTGCATTGGGGGCATATACGCTGATCTCTGCATTCGGGGAATGGTATGCTGGTCACTGCATTGAAGGGGGCACGCACGCTGATATCTGCATTGAAGGGGGCATGTACGCTGGTCACTGCATTGAAAGGGGCATGTACGCTGGTCACTGCATTGAAGGGGGCATGTACGCTGGTCACTACATTGAAGGGGGCATGTACACTGGTCACTGCATTGAAGGGGGCATGTACGCTGGTCACTGTGCATTGAAGGGGGCATGTACACTGGTCACTGCATTGAAGGGGGCATGTACGCTGGTCACTGCATTGAAGGGGGCATGTACGCTGGTCACTGCATTGAAGGGGGCATGTACGCTGGTCACTGCATTGAAGGGGGCATGTACGCTGGTCACTGTGCATTGAAGGGGGCATGTACGCTGGTCACTGCATTGAAAGGGGGCACGCTGGTCACTGTGCATTGAAAGGGGGCACGCTGGTCACTGTGCATTGAAAGGGGGCACGCTGGTCTCTCTGCATTGAAAGGGGGCACACTGGTCACTGCATTGAAAGGGGGCACGATGGACACTGGGCATTGAAAGGGGGCACGCTGGTCTCTCTGCATTGAAAGGGGGCAAGCTGGTCTCTCTGCATTGAAAGGGGGCACACTATACCTTAATTACTGAAGGCCCCTTTCTCACTTTTGCGACCTCAAAGTCACGCAATTTTTTTTATTTTTAGCAGAGTGGCAGATTTGTATGGGGCTAATAACATGTAGAGGGGTTCCAGTTGTGATCTAGACTTTGAGTTGCCTGTTTTTACCATCCCCTGACCGCTCAGAAAAAAGTCTTAAATGGGCAAAATTATCTGAAAAAACTGACCCTTTAACTACTTCAGCTCCCCCTTAATGACCAGACCATTTTCTGCGATACGGCACTGCATTGCTTTAACTGACAATTGTAAGGTCGTGCGACGCTGTACCCAAATGCAACTGATGTATTTTTTTCCAACAAATAGAGATTTCTTTTGGTGATATTTGATCACCTCTGCAGTTTTTATATTTTGCGCTATAAACATAAAATTAGCGACAAATCCTTTTTACTTTCTGCTATAAAACATTCCCAATGAAAAAAATCACATTTTTTCATAAATTTAGGCTAATATGTGTTCTGCCACATATTTTTTGTAAAAAATCCTAAGTGTATTTTGATTGGTTTGCAAAAAAGTTATTACATCTACAAACTATGGAACTTTTTATTTTTTAATTGTTTTTTACTAGTAATGGCAGCGATCAGCGATTATTAGAGGGACTGCGACATTGCGGTGGACAAATCTGACACTAAATAACACTTTGTATATTGACCCCCCAAAATAATACCTTGCCACCCCTTTGCCACCCCTGTTTTAAAAGTCTAGCTCCGCCACGGGCATAATGGAAGAAGGAGTGGGGGAAGCACGGGGGATGGATAGCGGAAGCAGAGCAGGGCCCAGGGGGGATGGATGATGGAAGAAGGAGCAAGGGGGGTTAATGGAGACGGGGTGGATAATGAAAGCAGGAGGGCATATATATATAAAAAAATTATTGAAAGAAACATTTTTGCAAGGGAGGTGGGTGGCCGTTGGGGGGGCGCCAAAATGGAGCTTCGCTTGTGTAGGCAGAAATCCTTGCACCGGCCCTGCGTGACAGGTTTTCTTTTTTTTTTTGTCACCTGTGTCCCATTGGGGAGATTTTCAAAACAGGATGTGAAAAGAAATCCCTTCAGCCCCGGTTCACACTACTGCGTGTGCGGGGTTCGCATGTCATGTCGGAGCGCACTGCTCCGACATGACATGCGATCAGCTGTGCGGTGCGAGTTTAGCCATACAGTTTGTATGGCTAAATTCGCATCGCACCCGCAGCAAACACGCACAGGAGGCATTTTTGCTGCCGCATCAGGATCGGATCGCACAGCGGTTCACACTTGTGCGATCCGATCCTGTGCGAACTGCACGATCGCACTGCGATATGCGATCAAACTGGGGGTGTCGTTAAGATTACATTGACACCCCCAGCGGATCGCATATGGCAGTGTGAACTGCCGGGGGTGCGTGTGCGATGCGGGAACAGGCTGCGAATTCGCAGCCTTCCCGCATCGCATCAGTGTGAACCGAGCCTCAAAGTGAGGGAAAACCTTGTTATCACGAGAACTAGTATCACCATTAGAAAATATCCCCTCTATTACTGTTCAGTATATACACCTTTTATGAAGCCGATGCGACCCGATCTCCAGCAGCGGAAGCTCTGCAGAGGACACGTCTGACAACAGCTGTGAAATTAATGGGATGTGACGTCACCCATAGACTTACTATGGGGCTTCCATTGTCGGCTGTGTCCTCTGTACCTGCCTCTGCAGCGAAGCCACGGCTGACAGCTCAGCGTAGGATCGGGTCGGATCGGCTTCAAAAAAGGTAAGCATACTGATCTGATTTCTTCTTTACAGGGCTAGATAGGTTAGTGTTAGAATGTGGAGATCTATAGATGCAGGGATTTTAGTTTTAGGGTAGACTTATCCTTTAACAGGGGCACAGACCGCAATAAAAACTTGACCGGTTTTCTAATCGCCCTCCACTCTATCCAAAACTAAAAAGAAAAGTTTGCATTTAGTTATACTTTATTCTTCCTTTCCGTTACCAGCATGCTTGCTTGAAATTCTATAAGTCAGCAAAAATCTCGGGAGGAGAAAGAAGAAAAATTTTTGAGAAGCATCTGCAACACTAAATCGAAATTGGGACATATGTTTCGGAAATTCGGATGCATCTGCATTTCTGAATTGCAATAGTAATGAATTTAAATAAATCCTATATAACAAAACAAAATTCAGCCGAAATTCGAATTTAATTTGAAAACAAATTTGAATTCCAAATAGAATTTGAAAACAAGAATATAATAAAATAGAATAGAAAATAAAGGATTATAATATAAAATAATACAATAGAAAATACAAGAATAGAGTAAAATATAATAGAAAATAATGGAATATAATAGAATAGAAAATAATATAATAAAATAGAATATAAAATAAAAGAATAGAATTCAATAGAAAATAAAAGAATAGAATATAAAATAAAAGAATAGAATAGAGTAAAACAGAAAAAAATAAAATAGAAATTAAAAAAACTATAATAAAATAGAATAGAATAGAAATGAAAGGAATAGAATAGAAAATAATAGAAAAGGAAAGAATAGAAATTAATAGAATATAAAATAAAAGAATAGAATCGAATAAAAAATAATAGAATAGAAGAGCAATAGAATAGAATAAAATAGAAAGAATATAGCTATCTATTCAAATTTCAAATAGAATAATATCAAATTAGAATAGAATAGATTAGAAAAGAGTAGAAAAGAATAGAATACAATATAATAAAACAATAGAACAAAATTCAACAGAATGAATAGAATAAAATATTAGAATAATAAAGAATATAAAGATAGTCCGAAATTCGAATTTGGAAAAGAATAAATTCAAATTTGAATAGAATAGATTAGAATAGAAAAGAATAGAAAGTAAGAAAAAGGAATAGAAAATAAGAGAATATAATAGAATAAACTATAGACTAGAATAGAATAAAACAGAAGGAATATAAGCATCTTCCGAAATGTAAAATTTCGAATAGAATAACATCAAATTTCAACAGCGTAGAATAGAATTGAAAAGAATAGAATGAAATAGAAAGAAGCTAACCATCTTTCAAAATTCATAAAGAATAAATTTGAATTTGATTTAAAATTGGAATTAATTCAGAAGATTGAAATAAAAAAATGAATAAACAAAACAAAATTAATTAAATAGCGTCCAGAGAAGCAGGAGCTTCTTTTTTTTTCTTCTATTTTTCGAGCGGACAGGCGACTGATCAATGGGGGGACACTATTTTTTTATAAAAAACCTTTCCAAAACTGGCTTTTGTCTTTATTTTTTTTGTACACTTTTTTGGGGAATGGGTAGGGGTACGATGTACCTGATATTCATTCACATGGGGGGGGGGGCAGGATCTTGGGGTCCCCTTGTTGGGATTATGTATGGGCAGGTGTATGCAGGGGTGTATTTTGGTTTTGTGCTGCCCTAGGCAAGACTAAAATTGGGCGCCCCCTCCTATGTAAATTTGCCCCACTCCTTTTTTAATGGATGTGACTCCCTCTAAAATTGAAGGACTACAAGTCACAGCATGAACCCCTGAGATCTCAGAGAGAGAGAGAGGGATGAGAGTGAGAGAGGGGGGTGAGAGAGAGAGAGAGAGAGAGAGAGAGAGAGAGAGAGAGATAGAGGGAGGGATGAGAGTGAGAGAGGGGGAGAGAGAGAGAGAGTGAGAGAGGGGGATGAGAGAGAGAGAGAGATAGAGGGAGGGATGAGAGTGAGAGAGGGGGGTGAGAGAGAGAGGGGGGGGGAGGGGTGAGAGAGAGGGGGGCGATAAGGGGATGAGAGAGAGAGGGGGGTGAGAGAGAGAGAGAGAGAGGGGGGATGAGAGAGAAAGAGAGAGGTGAGAGAGAGAGAGAGAGAGGGATGAGAGTGAGAGAGGGGGGTGAGAGAGAGAGAGAGAGAGAGAGAGATAGAGGGAGGGATGAGAGTGAGAGAGGGGGAGAGAGAGAGAGAGAGAGAGAGAGTGAGAGAGGGGGATGAGAGAGAGAAAGATAGAGGGAGGGATGAGAGTGAGAGAGGGGGGTGAGAGAGAGAGGGGGGGAGAGGAGGGGTGAGAGAGAGGGGGGGCGATAAGGGGATGAGAGAGAGTGGGGGGTGAGAGAGAGAGAGAGAGGGGGGATGAGAGAGAAAGAGAGAGGTGAGAGAGAGAGAGAGAGAGAGTGAGAGGGGGTGAGAGAGCAACCAGTGGCTAATAGAGTCTCAGGTGGGGGGGGCAGCTTTTCTGCTGCCCCCCCCTCCATAGTGCCGCCCTAGGCCTGGGCCTTGTTGGCCTAGGCCAAAATACAGCACTGGTGTTATGAACAATGAACACAGGTGCATTTTATTGATGGCATTTTGAATGCACAGAGATACTGTGACAAGATCCCATTGTTGTGCCATTTATCCACGACCATCACCTCATGTTGCAGCATGATAATGCACGGCCCCATGTTGCAAGGATCTGTACACAATTTCTGGAAGCTGAAAACATCCCAGTTCTTGCATGGCCAGCATACTCACTGGACATGTCACCCATTGAGCATGTTTGGAATGCTCTGTATCGGCGTATATGACATCATGTTCCAGGTCCTGCCAATATCCAGCAACTTCGCACAGCCATTGAAGAGGAGTGGACCCACATTCCACAGGCCACAATCAACAACCTTATCAACTCTATGCGAAGGAGATGGGTTGCACTGCGTGAGGTAAATGGTGGTCACACCAGATACTGACTGGTTTTTGGACCCCCCGGATCCCCCCAATACAGTAAAACTGCACTATTTAGAGTGGCCTTTTATTGTGGCCAGCCTAAGGAACACCTGTGCAATAATCATGCTGTCTAATCAGCATCTTGATATGCTACACCTGTGAGGTGGATGGATAATCTCGGCAAAGGAGAAATGCACACTAACACAGATTTACACAGATTTGTGAACAATATTTAAGAGAAATAGGCCTTTTGTGTACATAGAAAAAGTCTTAGATCTTGGAGTTCAGCTCATGAAAAATGAGGGCAAAAACAAAAGGGTTGCTTTTATAATTTTGTTCAGTGTATATGTAAGCAAACTACCAACAAAGGAGAGGGACACTTACATGTCTAGCAGTCCTTGCAGCACTGGAAAACATGAACACCAATAGGTGAGAGGGAATGTATTAGGGGAAAAAAAGGGTATAGGACAGGGGATGTAGGATTCAGATACCAGGCCATTTTTTTTTCGCTATTCGGCACTGTGCTACTTTAACTGACAATTGCACGGTGCAAGCAAATACATTTATATATTTTTTTTCACACAAATAGAGCTTTCTTTTTGGTGGTATTTGATCACCACTGTGTTTTGAGCTATAAACAGAAAAAAAACTGAAAATTAAAAAAAACAACATTTTGTAGTTTTGGCTATGAAAACATATCTACAAAAAAAATAAAAAATAAAATGTCTTTGGTAAAAAAAAATTCCAATAAGTGTAAAAAAAAACACTTCCAGTCTAAGCCTTTTCTGGCACTCCTCTCCTACATGTAAAAATCATAATTTTTTTGCTAAAAAATTTCTCAGAACCCCCAAACATTATATATGTTTTTTTTTTAGCAGAGACCCATGTGAATAAAATGGTGGTTGTTGCAACTTTTGCTCCAGTAAACATCCCTCTGACAAAACGCGTAGGGCGGAGTCTGCAATGTCACACGTCACTTCCGGGTACGGAGCCTAGGGCCGTGGAATGCGGAAGCTTCCCGGCGCGAACCACCTCTGATCCTGATCAGCTAACCAGTGAGTTTACACTGTTTTTTCACATTATTGCCTTGGGATTCTCACAAACCATGGGGTTGTATCTCTGTCGGAGCATTTAGATCTACAAGAGCCCTTCAGAAGCGGAATACAAGCCCCAGCTTTGAAACATCCTACTGGCCCAATACAGGTCGTATTTAAAGTGCGCCATCTAGTGGCTTCACATGGATGTGCACACTGATTCTGTCAATATACGTTTTATTTTATTTTTACGCCTTTTATTCATTTAATATTTTTTTGCTTTACACCTGGCACTTAGGGACTGAAGCTTTGGTCCGTGTTGACACAGGTCACTTTATATTTATTTGCTGGTGACATTAGCAAACACACTGTTTCACCACCACTAAACTTTTAGTTCACCATTTATTTGGAGGATATTTTCACCATCCTTGCAAGATTTTGTCCTAAGTTTTTGTTTACAAATTGTGCACTTCTTTATGTTTATAATTTGCACTCTTTTAATAGATCAACTTCTAAAGCACTTTTGATTATCGCATTACTTTCTCTCACATTTTTTATGAATTGGGCAGCACTGTGAGCTATGCTCATTTTCAGCACTTTATATTGGCACAGTACTTCACCCAGTCTCACTGTTTTGTGAGCCACGTTTATAGGTAGCGCCCGTAACCAGTCTTCACGCACTATTATTTCCAATCAAAGGGTTAACTGTGTGCCTAGCAATTTGTACAATATTTACTATGTGGTGCTTTTCTCAAGGAATGTGCCAGTTTTTTTCCCCCCTGCTGTGCAGGGAGACAAAAACCGGCACAACCCCGCTGTCAGTAGAGAGATCTGTGTTGTTTCTCAACACAAATCTCTCTCCTGTCATCCGCTCCACCGATCAGCAGGCCCCGGGAGCCAGGAGCCATGGGCATAAGCCATTCCCTCTTTTCCCTCCTCCTGCTGACATCATCCCCAGTCGCTGTGTTGCATGCTGCAGGAGGAGATCCGAGGAGCGAGTGTCCCCAACTCGCGGATAGTCCTCCTCGGCTTGCAGGCTGCTGCGGGAGACCCCAGTGTTGAAGCGAACGTCCTCAACTCCCAACAGAAGCGCTGCTCCTGGCTCAGTCCCAGAAGAATGCTGGATGGCCACGCTTGTCCTCCGTCCTCCTCACAGGCTGCTGGGGGCAGCGGGAGATCCGAGTGAGCGCCCCCCACTCCCAGAATAGTTTTCCTCGGCTCAGAGGCTTCTGCGGGAGACTCCTCACAGACACAGACTGCAGTAACTCTGTCATCAGGTAATTTACTTATTTACTATATTACGGTGGTACTAGTACTAGTAGCCAGGTACTATAACTAAAATACTAGTAAAGAATGATGTAAATGTTTAAACACAGACTCACTGACAGTATCTAAAGCACCAGTTAATTATGTGCAAATTATAATGGGCCTAAACAATAAAGTGACCATGCATGTGTGAGTCAGTGATGAGCAAAACCATGAATCATAAAAAAAAGGTATCCATTAACTATTTGTGAATCAATCACTAAGACATCATAAACCATAATTAATGAAATGACATACGTTTGGTAATGTTATGGGGACATTTGTTGCAGTAGTTTGTGTCTTAAATATCTATATTATATTATAATATCTTATATTATTATTTTATTAATTATGGTTTAGCGATCGATTCATAAATACTTCATTGATGCCTTTTTTGTATGATTTATGGTTTTGCTCATCACTACCACGCATGCGCACGGATTGCATGGTCACTTTATGGCAAGCCTCCAAAGTAAATTGCTCCATTAAATTTCCTTAGACTAATGTTTTATGTGTAGCACTGCCCCCTGGAGGACTGCTGAGAATTACACTTCTTGGGTCCCCTGGGTTACCATTAGCAACTGACAGTAGATAAACGGCATTAAAAGTTCTTGGCTCAGTCAATGATCAGTCCAGGAGATGTTGTGTTTGTGAATTTATTTAGAACTGGGATAGGAGAAGGGATAAGTGGGATACTCCAACTAGTAACTATGCACAATTTTGAGGACAACTGACTGTAGAATGCGGCAATGCCGCTGCTTCACCTTGCCACTGAGGCGAAGATAAGATTACTGTTCCTGCTTGTATACTCTCTTCAGGGTCAATAACTTGGCACCACCTTTACTCTCACTGCCTGTGTGCTGACACCCGTCCGCTGACTCTAGCCACTGGAGTGGTCCCCTTACTGGGCAGACCCTTTGGCAAGCTACCCTGTACTCACGGACACTGTTTTTCCAGGAGTTGCTCTGCCTTCACCTCCACAGTTAGCTTCCACTGGACCTCTGGGTTCAGCCACACTTCCTGGTCCACTAGGCCCCCTGCCTTTACCTCAATCCACAGCAAACAGGAGGAGAGACAGCTGTAACCCTCCTCCTGGGACCTGGCTTTCCACCCAAAGACCCCCCTGCCACCTGTGTTCCTGGCTTATATTCCCTATCCCAGGATGCAACCCTGTCTGTACAAACCCACTGAGACAGTACAAAAGCCTGTGCGTCATTGGCCATGTTTCCTCCACTGTCCAACGTGCCTCCTCATTTGATACAGTGGGTACACTCCCTCAGCCCATATGAACCGCACATCGAGCACATTAAGCAGGCCTAACTACTGATCAGGCTCCCTTGATAAGCAGATGGAGTGACTACATTTTACCTGCTAGCACCTACCTAGGAAGGTGCTACATATGTCTTCTCTTGTATGGTTTAAAGCTGAACTCCAGGTGGGTAGAAAAACAACAATAATGCATTGCATTAATTAAAATCAATAAAAAAAAAAAAATGTGGGGGGGGGGGAACGTTAGGTTGAAAAAGAATAAGGAACAAGGTCCCCAATCCCCAATTGTTCAACCCATAGGAAAAATAAATAAACAAAATAAATAGAAAACCTTCATAGAGGCAAAAAATGTGTATGGTCAGACTCAAATTTACTCCAGCAGCCAGGCTTCTTCTCCAGCCTTCCTGTTCCAAGGTCAATTGGATATTTCCCTGTTACCATATAAATATAAATGTTAACATTATCAAGTTATATTTTCTGAATTTAGGGAAAGCAGTGCAGGTCTTTGTTAAAAAAAATTAACTGAGCAGCCTAGAACTAGTTCTTGAGAGAATCTATATTCCATATTTATTTTTCACAGCTGAAAAAGGGTGAAAAAGCCATTCCATATATGTATGTATCTCTTTTCCTCCATATGTAAAGAATGTCCCTTTGCTCTTTGTAATGAACTGAAAGTTTATAATTTGTAGTTAAGAACTCTATTTGGATGGTGAGAATTACCATCCCCAAATAGAATATTGCTCTATATCCATTGGTTAATAAGAGAACCAGAATTTTTGCCAGTAAGTAATACTGCTGTCCAGTGTCCACTCAGCCCAGAGGAGGAGAGCAGCCGCCGGCCAGCGATCACATGACCGGCTAGAACAGATGGCAGATATCAGATAATGTATTAATTTGAGGCATCGTTTAACACTTGCATAGCGTAGGATGGTTTCATAAAACGGGGCTTGCCTGGTGGCAGTAATATTTATAACTTTTATAGGAAACTTGTTGCTTTTCTGGTCACGGCTTAGTTGAAAGTGACACTCAGTGCTTTTTTTTTTTAACACTGTCCAAGTTTGTTGACATTATCATCCTCATCTGTCATAGGTGACATGCGTGCTAAATTAAAATGGCTGAAAGAGACCAAAAAGGATGAGAGTTAAAAAAAAAATGCACCTAGCATTTTAAAAGCAAACATCTGGGCACATTTCAGATTTTATGAACAAACAGGGAAGCAGGAATTGGACAAGGCACACGCTGTGTGTAAAGCCTGTCGCACAAAAATGAAATATCTAGGGAATACTACTAAACTTGAGAAACCCAGTTAGCCGTTTTCACTCTGAGATGCCACCACCAATGCCACTGCCAGTGCCAAGGAAATAGACCCAGCTCAACCAAGAATTGATGCATTTCTGTCAACTTTGCCGCCCAACTCTGAAAAAGGGAAGAGAATAAAAGCTGTGGCAGCTTTCATAGCTAAGGACCATATAAACAAGCAAAAAATTGGGGGAGCAAACCCTGAACATGTATATCTAAAGCCGGTGCAGCTATGGACCAAGCAACATGTATATTAAAAAAGAATAGCGCAACCATGCAAAAGAAATGACTATTAAATATGGAGACAATCCATAAATAAAAATGGGGGTTTAGTCCCACCATATGGCCATATCGTGCTCAAGCCCACCACTGCATCAAAGTACCCCATTATCAGTGGGTCCTACACTATCCATAGAAAAGGGGTGAATCCAGCCCTTCTAACCCTTGGAGACAACACTCCTTGCTGGGATGGATGTGCTAATGCACTACAAAGGACTCCTCCTGTATCTACTTGATGGTGGACTCTGATAGAGTACAGGTGTGTGTGGGGGGTGGGATGCTCAACCACAGAAGTCTGGTCTGACCGAATACATAATAAACAAGCAAAAAATTGGGGGAGAATATTTGGCCTTGCTCTGATGTGGACAACCCTGGATTCGCCAACTGTTAAAGACAATAGTTACAAGATCCCATCACAATGTCACTTTACAGAAAACATTATACCTGCACTCTACCACGAAGTCAAAGCTCAGGTAATTGCCCCAATGGGCCAAGCAAGTCAAGTTGTAATAACATGTAATTCATGGACTTCAGTCAAGACGGAGTCCTATGTTACAATAACAGCACATTACATTAGTAAGGACTGGCAGATCTTGTCGGATGAGCTGAAAACCAGAGCCATTTATGAGTCTCACATGGGTGCTCATGTGGCGGAGGCACTGTCTCATGTTGTGAAAGAATGGCAGCTGTCCAATAAATCTGTAGTGCTTGTGACTGACAACACATCAAACATGATAGTTGCAGCTCAAGTTGGGAAATTCCCTCATGTAAAATGCTTTGCCCATACACTAAGTCTTGCATCCCAGCGGGCGCTGAAAACGACCACACCTTTCAGGCTTCTCGGCAGAGTGCGACGGATATCATCATTCTCTCACCGCATCGCTAGAGAAAGTCACTGTCTAAAAGAGAAACAGAAATGTCTTGGCCTGAAGAATAATAAGCTGATAACTGATGTGCCAACGAGATGGAACAGCGCATATGACATGGTTGAGAGGTTCTTAGACCAACAACCTGCAGTCTGTGCCACCTTGTTGTCTCCAGAAGTAAAAAAAGGAGAATCAGATCTCTCCACTCTCAACTAAACAGATGTATCAAATGCAGAGGAAGCTGTGAGTGCATTAACCACTTTACCACCGGAGGATTTTCCTGCTTAACGTCCAGGCCACTTTTTGCAACTTGGCACTGCGCGACTTTAACTGACAATTGCGTGGTCATGCAACCCTGTACCCAAACTAAATTTACGTCCTTATTTTTCCCACAAACAGAGCTTTCTTTTGGGGGTATTTGATCACCTCTGCACTTTTCATTTTTTGCGATATTAATAAAAAAAGAGCGAAAATTTTGTGAAAAAATTGACATTTTCTACTTTGACAGTTAAAAAATATCCAATATATTAAATTTTTGTCATATATTTAGGCCACAATGTATTTAGCTACATGTCTTTGACAAAAACATTCTCAATGAGCGTATTTTTAACCGCTTTAAGACTGGAAGATTTTACCCCATTTCTGACCAAGCTATATTTTGCGATTCGGCACTGCATTACTTTAACGGACAATTGCGCGGTCGTGCAACGCTGTATCCAAATTAAATTTATATCCTTTTTTCCCCACAAATAGAGCTTCCTTTTGGTGGTATTTGATCACCTGTGCGATTTTAAATTTTTGAAAAAAAGAGCGACAATTTTGAAAAAAAAAAAAAACAATATTTTTTACATTCTGATATATAACATTCCCAAAAAAAATTTAAAAATCAAAATTTTTTAACATTTTAGGCCAATTTGTTTTGTGCTACATATTTTTGGTAAAAAAAATCACAATAAGTGTATTTTGATTGGTTTGCGCAAAAGTTGTGTTTACTAACTACGGGAAAGATTTGTCATTTTTATTTTTTTTTTACTAGTAATGGCGGCGATCTGTGATTTTTTTTTTGCGTTACTGCGACATTGCAGCTGACAGATCGGACCCCTAACTGACATTTTTTACTTTTTTGGGGGTACCACAGTAATCAGTGCTATAAATATGCACTAGTACTGTAATAATTACACTGGTAGGGAAGGGGTTAACTTTATTGGTGATCAAGGGGTTAAATGCATGCCTCATGCTTACTGACGTGTGTGGGGGGAGGGGCTTGTGTGACAGAGACACAGATCGCAGGTTCAGCTATGCTGAATCCTGTAATCTGTCCCTGTCTGTCACAGAGGAGATCCGTCCGCTTTGTTTCCTCACTCGATCCCCGGCGATTGGGGAAGAGCGGCGGTGATCACCGCCTCTCTTCCCCTGGCCCGACTCCCGCTGTGTCTGAATACAGCGGGAGCGAGCCTCCGGCAGCGCGCGCGTGCTGCCGAGAGAGGGGAGAGTCTGGGGACGTAGGTCTACGTCTCCAGACGTTAACGAGCCACTTTGCCGCAGTACCAGCTCAGTGACCAGTAGTAAAGTGGTTAAAGCCAATGAAGAATGCAACCATGCAAATGTCAAAAGAGTGCAATCCAACAATGTCTCTCCTTGCCCCTCTAAATACACAACTCCTCCAGACTATGATAGACACCGTGGGAGACACACCCATGATCTGTGAGATCAAGAATGCCATATAAACAGATTTCCTAAAGAGGTACAGTAGTGAGGCAGAAAGAAAGATCCTTCCTACAGCCTCTGGACTGGATCCTCTCTTTAAGGGACTGCCTTTTAATCATGCCGAGGAGGAGAGATTGGAGATATACAGAGCAGTGACTGAGGAGGCTGCATCCTTGGAGGTAATTTGAATTTCATCACATTTCTTGAAACAGCTAGTAGCCAGCTAGTAGCTACATTGTTGTAAGCCCTGCTTCACAGTTGACATCAAAGCAGTGTGGGAACTGCACCAATTCCTGTGCGGTTTCTGCACCCCTTTAGAATTGCAGGCAGTTCAAAATGTGTGCTCTTATGCTATTTTCTCTTCTTTTGTTCAAACACAGATTACATTTATTCGGAGGACAAATGTGGATGAAGTGTCTAGGGGAGAAGAAACTCTGGAAGAAGAAACATCCATCGAGGACAGCCATTCCCCTCCCAAAAGAAAGGCCACATTTCTGCTCATGACTTTGGTGGGGCAGTCTTTCCCTGACACTGAAGGTACAATAGAACCTAAGATCCCCTATGCCAAGGCTGAAGATGAAATGAAAAAATATTGTAAAGCCCCACCTCTTCCTCTCACTGAGGACCGTTTGAAGTGGTAGCATGAGCATGAGTTCATTTTCCCCCTCTCTCAGCTGTCAAAGCAATACTTGTGTATCCCAGGTACAAGTGTGTCTGCAAAGTGGGTTTACTCCACTGCAGGAGATGTGATAACTTTAAAAAGAAGCACCATTTTCACAAGAATAATATAGGTGGTAAGCTGGGCCTCTATCTTGGTTTTAAAGTAGAACTTTAAGGCAAAACTTTATTTCATTTTTATAGAGTAAGGGAAGGTTTTTAGTTACACCTGTAAGGTTTATTTCTGCCATCTTTGTCCCATTATGTAGATTTATCTTCACTTCCTGTCCCATAGCCAAAACAGGAAGTGAGAAGAAATCCCTGCAAATTAAGACAATCTCTTGGGGACCCCCAGTTCACCAGAACTACTGTACCCATTGGAAAATTTCCCCTGGACAACTTTTCTGGGGACAACCCAAAATGTGTTTTTTTTTTTTTTTCTTTTAATGACAGGCGTTTTTCGATTTCCAGCTCCACTCTATAAAAAAAAAAAAAGTTTTGTCCTTTTTTGTACTCTACTACCACTTCCGGGCTGCTTACGAAGGATGATCGAACTTTTGAAAAGTTCGGTTTTACCAGAACACCCGAATTTTCCAAAAGTTTGGTTCAGATTTCAGAACCCCATTGAAATCAATGGGACCCGAACTTCGATAATCAAAAAACACCATTTTGAAGCCCTAAAACCCAATAAATGCCCCTAAAAAGTGCCTAGGGTTCTGGGTCATGCCCCATTAACTAATAATCACACAAAAAAAAGTTCTTAAAAATTGCCATTTTTGATAAAAAAGCCAATTGAAAAAATTTAAAAAAAAAAAGAGAGATTTTTTGATTTTTACTTTGGATTTCGTATCTGGGGGGTCTAAAAGGTGTGCATGTGAAGTTTCAGCTCTGTAGCATGTCCAGAACCATGAAAAAAAAAAGATAATTTTTCAGTAGAATAGGGATGTGGGTCGGGACCCTCCTTTAACTTTAACACCTATATGATCTTTTTTTCTGGTTCTGGACATGCTACAGAGCTGAAACTTCACAGGTACACCTTTTAGACCCCCCAGACACAAAATCACACAAAAAAAGTTCTTAAAATTTGTCATTTTTGATAAAAAAAAGCCAATTATTGAAGAAATTAAAAAAAAAAAAATATATAGATTTTTTGATTTTTACTTTGGATTTCAGATCTGGGGGGGGTCTAAAAGGTGTACATGTGAAGTTTCAGCTCTGTAGCATGTCCAGAACCAGAAAAAAAAACTTGTGTATAGTGGTATATATACACACATAGATATATTTATATACACACCTAGACATATATAGGTGTGATAGTAGCAGAAATATATTACTGTAAATGATTTCATTAGCGCAAGCATATATTTCTGCTACTATCACACCTATATATGTCTAGGTGTGTATATAAATATATAGATGTGTGTATATACACCACTATACACAAGTTCAGATGTTTTGCCTGCCTCAAAAGAACCCCAAAAAATGCCTAAAAAAACGCTAGCGTCAAAAAAAAAATGCCCAGGTGTGTTTTTGCTGGCATTTTTTGGGGGTTTTTGGAGGCAGGCAAAACATCAGAACTTGTGCACAGTACCACTATACACAAGTTCAGATGTTTTTCCTGACTGCAAAGATCCCAAAAAATGCCTTCTATTAAACCGGCAAGGTGTTACAGGAGCGAAGCAAACCCCTTGTCAGAGTTTTCTAATACAAACAATCTTTTTTTTTCTGGTTCTGGACATGCTACAGAGCTGAAACTTCACATGTACACCTTTTAGACCCCCCCAGATACTAAATCCAAAGTAAAAATCAAAAAATCTCTTTTTTTTTAATTTTTCAATAATTGGCTTTTTGTATCAAAAATGACAATTTTTAAGAACTTTTTTGTGTGATTTTGTGTCTGGGGGGTCTAAAAGGTGTACCTGTGAAGTTTCAGCTCTGTAGCATGTCCAGAACCAGAAAAAAAGATCATATAGGTGTTAAAGTTAAAGGAGGGTCCCGACCCACATCCCTGTTCTACTGAAAAATTATCTTTTTTTTTTTTTTTCATGGTTCTGGACATGCTACAGAGCTGAAACTTCACATGCACACCTTTTAGACCCCCCCAGATACTAAATCCAAAGATTTTTTGATTTTTACTTTGAATTTCAGATCTGGGGGGTCTAAAAGGTGTACCTGTGAAGTTTCAGCTCTGTAGCATGTCCAGAACCCAAAAAAAAAAGGATTGTATGTATTAGAAAGCTTTCTGACAGGGGGTTTGCTTCGCTCCTGTAACACCTTGCCGGTTTAATAGAAGGCATTTTTTTGGGATCTTTGCAGTCAGGAAAAACATCTGAACTTGTGTATAGTGGTACTGTGCACAAGTTCTGATGTTTTGCCTGCCTCCAAAAACCCCCAAAAAATGCCAGCAAAAACACACCTGGGCATTTTTTTTTTTTTGACGCTAGCGTTTTTTTGGCATTTTTTGGGGTTCTTTTGAGGCAGGCAAAACATCTGAACTTGTGTATAGTGGTATATATAAACACATAGATATATTTATATACACACCTAGACATATATAGGTGTGATAGTAGCAGAAATATATTACTGTAAATGCTTTCATTAGCGCAAGCATATATTTCTGCTACTATCACACCTATATATGTCTAGGTGTGTATATAAATATATGGATGTGTGTATATACACCACTATACACAAGTTCAGATGTTTTGCCTGCCTCAAAAGAACCCCAAAAAATGCCAAAAAAAACGCTAGCGTCAAAAAAAAATGCCCAGGTGTGTTTTTGCTGGCATTTTTTGGGGGTTTTTGGAGGCAGGCAAAACATCAGAACTTGTGCACAGTACCACTATACACAAGTTCAGATGTTTTTCCTGACTGCAAAGATCCCAAAAAAATGCCTTCTATTAAACCGGCAAGGTGTTACAGGAGCGAAGCAAACCCCTTGTCAGAAAGTTTTCTAATACAAACAATCTTTTTTTTTCTGGTTCTGGACATGCTACAGAGCTGAAACTTCACATTTACACCTTTTAGACCCCCCAGATACTAAATCCAAAGTAAAAATAAAAAAAAATCTCTTTTTTTTTTAATTTTTCAATAATTAGCTTTTTTATAAAAAATGACAATTTTTAAGAACTTTTTTTGTGTGATTTTGTGTCTGGGGGGGTCTAAAAGGTGTACCTGTGAAGTTTCAGCTCTGTAGCATGTCCAGAACCAGAAAAAAAGGATCATATAGGTGTTAAAGTTAAAGGAGGGTCCCGACCCACATCCCTGTTCTACTGAAAAATTATATTTTTTTTTTCATGGTTCTGGACATGCTACAGAGCTGAAACTTCACATGCATACCTTTTAGACCCCCCAGATACTAAATCCAAAGATTTTTTGATTTTTACTTTGGATTTCAGATCTGGGGGGTCTAAAAGGTGTACCTGTGAAGTTTCAGCTCTGTAGCATGTCCAGAACCAGAAAAAAAAAGGATTGTATGTATTAGAAAACTTTCTGACAGGGGGTTTGCTTCGCTCCTGTAACACCTTGCCGGTTTAATAGAAGGCATTTTTTTGGGATCTTTGCAGTCAGGAAAAACATCTGAACTTGTGTATAGTGGTACTGTGCACAAGTTCTGATGTTTTGCCTGCCTCCAAAACCCCCCAAAAAATGCCAGCAAAAACACACCTGGGCATTTTTTTTTTTGACGCTAGCGTTTTTTTGGCATTTTTTTGGGTTCTTTTGAGGCAGGCAAAACATCTGAACATGTGTATAGGGGGGTATATATAGACATATATGTCTGAATATATACCCCTAGACATATATAGGTGTGATAGTAGCAGAAATATATTACTGTAAATGATTTCATTAGCGCAAGCATTTATTTCTGCTACTATCACACCTATATATGTCTAGGGGTATATATTCAGACATATATGTCTATATATACCCCCTATACACATGTTCAGATGTCATGTCTGACATCAAACATGTCCTCAAAAAAGCACTGGCAGTGGCAGCCCCTGCAGCATAAAAAATGCTTGGCTGGTGAGAAGCCATATTCCAGTTCCGAAGCTATTCAGAGAAATAATCATTTCTCTATAGCGGTCACCCTGCTATGGAAGGGTTTTGTCACCCTGCCATAGCAGTCACTGCCAGTTAACCCTACACTACACTACGGTCCCCTTACACTTCATACTTTCCCTACAGAAACTGAATTTTTGAAGCTAACTAAAGTGTAAAGGAGCACTCTAACTACACTAGATATCCCTTTCCTCACACTAATAAATAGCTAAATGACACTTTTAAAGTAAAATTAACAGAACTGCTTCAACTCTCTTCCATGTCCAGTATAACAATGCTAGGAATATGGCGGGGGCGATCTTATATACTGGGGGGCGTATTCACTAATGATTGGTCTAGGGACCCCCTAGTCACTCCAATCACATTCCTAGCATTCTCCTGCCCCCTCAATTGGCTTTTGCTAATGGTTCTGGTCCAATCACAGGCTTTTAAAGCCCATTTCCTGAAGCATTGCATTTTGGTCGGTTCTGGTTGCCGAATTCCGAACTTTTTGGGCAAAAAGTTCTAAATTTGGCCGAACCTCGAACACCCAATGTTCGGGCCGAACCGATGGTGGACCCGAACCGTTCGATCATCCCTACTGCTTACGCCATATTTACTGCGGCAGGCTAGCTCTTACAGGCAAAACGACAAATATCTACGTCGCTCGCCTGGGAGCAGCTAGGGGGTGAGCGCACACTGCCCGCGGAGCGCTCCCGCCCCCGATCGTCAGCTTCAATTGCCGCCTGACACCTGCGATCGCTCCCTGCAGAGAGAGAAGGACGGTCGGCTGTTGTAAACACAGCCGACCATCCTTCTCCCTGAAATTATCACAGAGCCCATGTGATCCTTCTATATGGGATCACATGTCTCTGTAGTCATCTCAGAAGCCACACCCCCCCACAGTTAGAATCACCCCCCTAGGGTAACATTTAAGCCCTTGATCACCTATACTGTTAACCCCTTCCCTGCCAGTGTCATTATTACAGTAACAGTGCATATTTGTAGCACTGATTACTGTAGTAATGTCACTGGTACCCCCAAAAGTGTCAAAAATGTCAGTCAGGGGTCCGATCTGTCCACCGCAATGTCGCAGTCCCACTAAAAATCGCAGATCGCCACCATTACTAGTAAAAAATAAACCAATAAAAATGACATAAATCTTTCCCGTAGTTGGTAGACGCGATAACTTTTGCGCAAACCAATCAAAATACGCTTATTGCGATTTTTTTTTTTTCACCAAAAATATGTAGCAGAAAACAAATTGGCCTAAAATGTTAAAAAATTGGGAGTGCTATATAGCAGAAAGAAAAATATTGTTTTTTTTTTTTTTCAAAATTGTCGCTCTTTTTTTGTTTATAGTGCAAAAAATAAAAATTGCGCAGGTGATCAAATACCACCAAAAGAAAGCTCTATTTGTGGGAAAAAATGACATAAATTTAGTTTGGGTACAGCGTCACACGAACGCGCAATTGTCTGTTAAAGTAACGCAGTGTCGAATCGCAAAATAGGGCTTGGTCATTAAGGGGGCAAATCCTTCCGGTCTTAAAGTGGTTAATATTTACATTTTAATATTTTCTTTTATAAAGAAGAAGTAAACTGCACTACTACTGTACAACAGTTTGATGCCATAGTATTTACTGTTCAACTTCTAAATAAATACTGTTGCCTGCTGTGTTCACTGTTCAGACTTTGCTACATGCAAGGGAAGTGTCCTTTTTTTGTTTAATAAAATAAAAATAATGAAAATAAAAATAGTTTTTCAATTTCTGACTGCTTGAATTTTTGGATGAAAAGCCTGGGCACATTGGGCAGTAATCATGATGCATCATGGAATCAAATTGAATAGTTGACATGATAATCATAATCAAATCGAATAGTTAGACCAGTGAGGAATGAGGATACGTACCCCTAGTGAACATAAGGCTGAAAGTGTACAAACTGTAACTGCGGAGGTATGGCAGTTGTTGTGAATAAATGGAAAGGGGGTAACAATTTCAAGTCAAAAGTGATAATAAAGAGGAAAAGGAATAGGTGAAACAAGTGGTGGGGCTACAATAATGTTGTTCGATAGTAAAAGTAAAATGTCCATATCTACTATTATGAAAATTGCATCATGTGATATAAAATAGGCTGTAACTGGCAAGTTCTGTTTGTGACAAAATGCCATAAAGAGACTGAATCTGTTGAAAGAACCCATGAAGTAGGATCGGGGGTGGACTGGGCCTAGGGGGCAGAATGGCAATACTCCCCCCCCTCCCTCATGTGGCATGGTGTGACATGGAGGCGATCAGCAGTAATGCTGTAATTTATGCAGAAGGAGCCCCGGCCAAGTATTGAGTGCATACTATACTGGACATGGACATACTTTTCAGTAAGCCAACATTGCTGTATTAAAAATCCTTTTTTTTTTTTTTTATTGGTCTTATGTAATATTCTAATTTTCTGAGATATTGAATTTAATTTTATGAGTTGCACCTGTATATTCCACATATAGATACATAGTTGGCAATTTGCATTTAAATTTGCATACCGGGTTTCTTAAAGAGGTTGTAAACCCGTTTTTTTTTTTTTTTTTTTTTTTACACCCTGCAAGAGAAAGACATAATGAGCTAGTATGCATCGCATACTAGCTCATTATGCAATACTTACCTTAGAACGAGCCCCTGCCGTGCCGCTCACTCACCTCTATGACGGGCGACATGTCCAGTCGCCCGTCTTCCGGGATCGCGGCATCCGGCCATCTGATTGGCCGGAGCCGCGGTGACGTCACTCCCACGCACGCGCGCAGGAGCCGACAGTCACGGCACGGGACTCTGAAGGAACGGCACGATCGGCCGTTCCTTCAGAGCGCATGTGCCAGTGACGTCACTGGCAGCATGTAAGGTAAATATCTCCTAAACGGTACATGTTTAGGAGATATTTACAGTACCTATAGGTAAGCCTTATCATAGGCTTACCTATAGGTACAAGTTGTAGAGGAGGGTTTACTTCCTCTTTAACTCTCTGTTCACATCTTTAGGGGTGGATGCAAAACACATGTCTAGGAAATAGAATATCAGCATATACGTTTTTGGACATACTGGTTAGTAGGACATAGTCAGCCAAGCTGTTCTCCGGGGCCAGCACATGGCCCTTACAAATTAGCTCCAAACATTGTAGCGACTGTAAGGGAAGGTCATCCAGAATGTCTGTCCTGGGAGCTGTCCCGCAGGGATAAGGCACAAATGGAGGATAGGATAGGAGCACCCAGAAATGCATAGTAGTCCATAACGACACCCACAGTGGGTACCAAAAGTATCGAAAAGAAAAAAGAAAAATATCAGGCTTTCAAAAATGCTAGTGTAGGATATGTGACTACTGGGTTAACTATATGAAGCGAAGAAAAAAAAAAGGAGGATGAATCCTACAAAAAAGAAAAAATAGTATTGTAAAGCAAAAAAACTGTAACAAAGTGAGAATCATATATATTGTATAATAAGGCACCACGGTAGTAATACGTACTGAGGCTTCAGATGTGTAGTTCATGATTGCCAAGAATTAACAAGAGGTATTACCCAATCTGTCACTTCTCTTTTGTATCCCTATTGTCCTTAATACTTACCCAGTGCCAAATATTACCAGTGCAATGCTAAAATCACACAGCCCTGATACCTCGGCACAAACAAACTACGAGTATCTTTTTGCATGTTCTATTTATTCTATCTTCCAGATTTTGCAACAGCCAATCAATACAGACTGTGCCATTAGACAAATTCCCTATATTTAAAAGAACAAAAGAACATAGCAGTTATCCTTTTTTGGGTGAATGGTAATCAGTTGTATAACAGAAGATACTCAAAGTTGCAGAATAACACTGCTTAGGGTGAGTGATGTCTGCTATCAGTCCTCATCACGATGATCATCTTTAGCAGCATCAGCAGTGCTCAGAGCAGGCAGCTGTCACATATTTCTCACATCTCAGTAACTTGGCCAGGTTTTGCTGGCCTCCCTAAAACTACATGCTGAGGCGGGAAGAAGCAGCCAGGGGGTATACAGTGTTATGGTCTCCTAATTTTAGGGAATTAGAGAATTAGTAGATTTAGCAATATTTTGGCTCATTCCTTGGTGTGTTCATTTTTTTCAGCAAACATCATTATGTAAGATGTACAGATTATCATTATGTAAGAATAAATCCACCTGTTCAATGCATAGCATAAATACTATTTCAGACTTTCACAGTATTGGTGGAAAAGTATGAAACTAAAATTTTGCTGTGAATACTTGAAAAGTATGTTACTTTTTCTATCTTAATGCATTCTACATATCAGGATAAAAAGCCTTCTGTGTACAGCAGCCTCCCCAGTACCCCCTAATTCTTACCTGAGCCCAATCTCTGTCCAGCAATGTACATGAGTCCCTCGGCCTTCCGGGACTCTCCCTCCTGACTGGCTGTGGCACTGGCTGTGGCGCCATTGGCTCCTGTGGCTGTCAGTTAAAATCAGTTAACCAATCAAGAGGGAGAGGGGGTGGGACCAAACTGCAGCTCCGTGTCTGAATGGACCCACAGAGCTGCAGCTCTGGTGCCCCCATAGCAAGCTGTTGTGGGTACACTTGACAGGAGGGAAGAGCTAGGAGCAGCGAAGGGGGACCTAAGAAGAGGAGGATCTGGGCTGATCAATGCAAATCCACTGCACAGAGGTAAGTATAACATGTTTGTTATTAAAAAAAAATAAAAATGAGACTTTATAATCACTTTAAGACTTTATTACTGCTGCTGTGGTAACAAATGATCTGAGACTAAGGTTTGTGACCACTAAGCATCAGTATGTCATAGATCTTTCCCACATATTTTCAGTAAAATATATCAGGTCTAAATAGACGCACAATGTGGAAGCTGATTGGTTTCTATGCAGAGCTGCATCGAATTTTGCACTCTGAAGTTTTAGTAAATCGACCTCAATGTCTTTCATTACACAAGGAAATAAATCTTGAAAAAATTATGAATGCTGCCATTGCTGACCTCTAGTATTAAGCAAATGTTTCTGGGTTCTGCTCATGGAATATTTATCAAACCTATTGTAAAATCTAAAAATTGTGAACTTAATCATTGAAGTCTATGGGGGGGGGGGGGGGGGGGGGCTAACCGAATCTTGAAAATTAATTCTAGTCATTTTCAGGGTAAATTGGCAAGGGAATATCAAACAAAGGCAGTGGTGGGATTCAGCCGGTTCGCACCGGTTCCACAGAACCGTTCCACAGAACCGGTTACTAAACATTTGGAAGTTCGCCGAACCGCCTTACTGTGACCATCTGTATCATCCGCTCTGGCTCTCTCTGCCTCTGTCCCTGCCTGTGGCGGCGGCGGCGCTCTCTCTCTGCGGGGAGGCGGCCGGAGCCCACACACTGCACTGGTTGCTAGGCTATAGCCGCTTAGCGTCTAGCAACCAGTGACGTCACCCCCTGTCTCCTCCAGGCCGCCGTGCCGCCGCCTCCCAGTCCCTGCCTATTACAATTTGGTTCCAGCAAAGGGTGGACCCGGGGCGCAGAGCAACATGTGTAATATATATTTAACATTTTACATTATTGTTTGGCTAAATACAGCACCAAAACTTCAATTTGATTTTTTACATCTTGAAAAAAGGTACTTTAACTACTTGCTTACTGAGCAGTCAACCCAATTATATGCTGGTATTGGCTGTACATACGGCTTAGCTAGTATTTGTTTCTGTTCTTTCAACTCCTGTTAATTCATATTGCTTCCTAATTCAGCTTGGTGTAATATTTTTTACTCCTTTTAAATAAAGTTTTATGTGAGAAAACTGGCAGTAAAGCAGAGAATTTATGATTAGCATTAGGTCTGAGCATTACTTAGTAACCACTCACCCCTTCAGGTGTTTTCAGTTTTTTATTGCAATATATTACCTTTAGCCACTTGCTTACTGGGCACCTATACCCCCTTCCTGCCCAGTCCAATTTTCAGCTTTCAGCGCTGTTGAACTTTGAATGACAATTGCCCGGACATCCAACACCATTTTTTTCTTTCACACAAACAGAGCTTTCATTTGGTGGTATTACATCACCACGGGGTTTTTTTACTTTTTGCTAAAAAAAAAAAAAAAAAAAAAAAAAAAAAGCATGAAAATTTTGAGGAACAAAAAGTTTTTCATAATTTGTTATAACATTTTGCAAACAGGTAATTTTTCTCCTTCACTGATATGCGCTGATGAGGCTGCATTGATGGGCACTGATAGGCGCAAATGATGGGCACTGACAGGCACTGATGAGGAGGCACTGATGAAGCTGTACTGTTGGGCACTAATGAGGCGGCACCGGTGGGCACTGATGAGGAGGCACTAATGAGGCTGCACTGATAGGTGGCATTGATGGGCACTGATAGGCAGCACTGACAGATGGCACTAATGGGCAGCACTGATGGGCACAGGTAGGCGGCACTGAAAGACAGCACTGATAGGACATTGAAGATGGGGCACTGATGGGCACTGATTGGCAGCACTGGTGGGCACTGATAGGTGGCATTGGTGGGCACTGATTAGCAGCACTGTTGGGCACAGATTAATGTCCCTGTAACAAAAGCCAGTTACTGGCTTTTTTCTTTTCCCCTCATGCTGATTATGAGGAGAAAAAAAGCCAATAACTGTCTTCTGTTTACTAATGGGATCAGCTGTCATTGGCTGACAGCTAATCACTTGGTAAAGGGCCGCTGTGATTAGAAGTCCGAAAGGACGCGATGAACACAGAGCATGCTGCCTGCATGCCGCAGGGGGCACTTAAGCAGCGCGATCACGAGATGACATCTATAGACGCCCGCCTGGCACTGGAAGCCCACACTGGATTGTCTTTTGGCTACAGCGCCGGCGGTAAGTGGTTAAGTAGCTTTGAATGCAACACTTGATTTTTTTTTTTTTTTTCAAAAACATTTTATTGAGTTAAAATGAAATGACAGAACAAGTAAATAAGTAAACATCACTTTTAGGCATAGCGAAGTGCATCATAAAAGAAAAACAAGGGAAACAGCAACATTACACACTGTGAATAGGGTTGTGTAAACAAACCACGACACAATCATACAGTGGAGTACAGGAATGAACAAGATCATCATAAGGCAGGCAGTGTAAACCGTTTAGTAAGGAGAGGACAATCTTGGTCCTCATACTCATGGTGCAGGGCCGTGGGGAGAACATGTAAACAAGAAACCGTTGCAACGTTCAACACGATTGCGTATGCAACGGATAAGGCATCTTCAAGGGCAAAGGTGGTTCCCCCCACATGTCTGGACACCCCCATGGGGGAACACGCTGTATCCGGGCATAGGGGGCAACCGGCAAACACGTGTAGGCCGTCTTGGGGTGGGTAATTCCGAAGAAACCCACATGAGGGTTCAGTGGAGGTAAGTGTTCCAGCCCGTGGGCGGGGTCGGGTCTGCGGCTTGGGGGGAACAGGGGAGCATCCGAGTGAGGGGGGGGAGGGAGGTTGAGAAAAGAGGGGGTGTAGGGAAAAACACTTGATTTTTTTATCCATCATTAATAGACCTGAATTGACTGGTGGAAGTAGCATCTACAACAAATGTAAAAGTTATGGGAAAGTGTACGCTTGAAAAAAATAAAGAAAAAGCCCTCAACTTCATTCAAATTGGCCAGCAGCTTAACAATTTAATTGTATGGTTTGTGTACTTATTTATTTAGTAGTACCATACTACATTGTTTTAAAAGTGCACCAAAAACACTTCAAAACCACAACCCCACATTCCCCAAACTTACAGTTTAAAATAAAGACTCCAGGTATATGATTCCCAGAAACTGGCTAGTGTCAGACTTTAGAAGCAAATAGAATAAGTACATATTAGCCACTTAAGTCAGAGAGCACTGAGGGTGGGGAGGGGGGGGGGGCTGGAGAGCACTGGGGGGAGGCAGGGAGCACGGGGGAGGCGGCGAGCACAGGGGGAGGTGGAGATCAAGAGGGGAGGTGGAGATCAAGGGGGGAGGTGGAGAGCACTGTGGGGGGCAAAAGAGAACACAGGGGGGTGGTGGAAAGCACTGGGGAGGATGGAGAGCACTGGGGGGGGGGCAGAGAGCACAGGGGGAAGCAAGAACACGGGGTGGGTCAAAGAGCATATGTTGGTCCGGAGAGCATATGGGGTCCGGAGAGCACTGGGGGTGATAAGAGCACAGGGGGCTGGAGAGAACTGTGAGGAAGCAGAGAGCACTGGGGTGGGGGGAGGTGGAAAGAAAAGGGGGGGAGGCAGAGAGCCCGGGGGAGGCGGCAGAGAGCATCAGGGACAAAGAGCATGGGGGGGGCAGAGAGCACTGGGGGGGGGGCTGTAGAGCACTGGAGAGCATTGAGAGAGGTGGAGAGCACAAGTGGGAGGTAAAGAGCACATGGGGAAAGTGGAGAGCACTAGGGGGAGGTGGAGAGTACAGGGGGAAGCAAAAACACGGGGTGGGCTAGAGAGCACATGGGGGGCCACAGAGTATAGGGAAGGCTGAGAACACTAGGGGAAGCTGGAGAGTACTGGGGGATGTCAGGCAGGACTGGGGGGCTGGAGAGCACGGGGGCAGAGAGCACAGGGGTGTAGCAGAAAGAAGCAGGATAGGAGAAGCGGTGGGGGTGGCAGCATATGGAAGAATCATTCTTTCCATTTCCTCCTGCAGCCTCTTAATACCTGCTTCTCCTCCTCTTCTTCTTGCAGGCTTTCAGAGGCTGCAGGAGGAAATGGAGAGAATAAATCTTCTATATGCAGCCACCCCCACTGCTCCTCCTATCCAGGTTATACGGTGGTCGCACTCACGATCTCTCTGATCCGGCTCAATGGTGTCTGTGGCCGGTATCTCCTCTAGCTCCTCCCCCCTTCAAAGTTACGCCCCCCCCGGCGCTGACGGCTAAACTATACCGACAGCCATGCAGCCATGGAGAGGCCAAAGGTGTCTCCTCTAGCTCCTCTCCCCTTCATGGGCATGTCCCCTGGCACCGATGGCTGAACTGAACTGGCAGCCAGGCGGCCACGGAGATGCCGGGTAAGTGGTGTGGGCTCAAAGAGCAGCCCAAATGCCTTGGGCCCAGCAAGGACTTGTGGCCCGGTGGCCCCGGCTCGGTGTGCCCTATGGCCAGTCTGGGCCTGGAAGCCAGGAAGGAGAGGCAACATGCTAATAGAACCAAAACATCTCAAGACGGCTTCCCCCAGCTGGGAGAATACAGTGACTTAGCGGAAGGGAATTTCCCTGTCAACACCGTCTGTGTTGATGGGGGAATCAAGTGAATGTATTTTCTGCAACAGGTGATTGAAGGAAAGAAATTTGCATTGTGTATGGCCTGCTTAAGGCTGGCAATATACTGTTAGCAAGGACACTGTATTCTGGCAGCGGGACCCAATTGGCTGCAACCGCTGATCAACAAAGTTTTACAGAATGTCCCTTGGACAAAAATCAATTGAAAGATCAACTTCTGTTGAGTGGGGATGGCCACACACAAATTGATATTTAGTTGTTCTCTGCTGAACCCTCCAAATGTCAATCCGTTTATGGCCAGTTTCTGTCTCCTTTCATTCTGATAGTATGATCTTTCCTATTTGTATTCTTAAGATCAGATCCTTCCTCTCTTTTTCCTCTTTTTATTTTGCCCTTTTGCCCTGTACACTTTCTTTAGGGGCTTTTTTTTATCATATTCTTCCTAAGGCTTTTTAAAAGTTTGACTGCTTCATATTTGAAGTCTTGTTTTTTTAAACAATTATGATGACTCAGATACTGACTATATGGGATTGATTCAGTGAGGGACATAGGATGTGCACTTGCAGCATGAAGTATACTTTTAATTGCTGCCTTTTTATGAAAAAAGATGTATCTATTGGTTGGCTCTTAATGATGTGAAAGTGAAATCCAAAAAAGATATACTGCCACTGCTACATTCCATGATTAACTTAAGGTTAAAATCATGCTGCCAGGCCATACTGCTCAAATGGAAATGTCCACCGGCACCTACACTCAATTTTTTGAAAGCTCTGGTTAGCTCAGCAATATTGCTGTATATGTTCACTTATGAGTCCAGGGGTTGTCCGGTGAAATTCACCAAAACATGGAATTTTTGGGTTACCTCCGTGGGATAAAAACCTTCTGATTTAATTCTACTGACTTATTGAGAGCATCTGTAGGGTAGTGCAGATTAGGTGGTGCCTTTTTTGTTTACGCCTATGCCAATGAGCTGTATTCAAATCCGACATCTTGGTTGCCAAATGAATAGTTAATAGTTTTGTTTTTTGTTTTTGTTTTTTATATCTTTTTGTTTTACCCTAAGTGCCGGTTCACACTAATACGACTTGTCAGGCGACTTGGTCAGCCTGGCAAGTCGTGCACCATCGCGGTCCATTGAGTAGTACAGGACCGGTTCTAATAGGAGCGACACAAGTCGCTCCGACTTAGAAAAAGGGTCCTGTACTACTTCGGGGCGACCTGGAGGTGACTTGCATAGACATTCATTTTATGAAGTCCGTGCAAGTCACGCTGAAGTCACAGGTCGCCCCCTAAGTCGGAGTGACATAGTGTGAACCGGCACTAAAAGCTTAGGTATGCCTAATAGGCTTTGTTTTGTAACTTAACCTTAATAGCCGTCCCCGGCGAAAGAAGACAGTGTTGATCGCTAGCAGCTATAGCACCCGCTTGCGATAATCGTCGATGGATCTGGCAGGCTGGTTGTAGCCCGCCCATTAGGGGTCTTAATCTTGGCTGGTTCCTGCTGAGCCGGCCTAGATTCTAACTGTGTATGGCCGACCTTAGTGGTGCCATCCTTCTGGCTATTTTAAGAGGGGGGCTGTATAAATATCAGGACTGTATAGATAGGAATACAATTCCTTTTTGCGGGTATTTCATTTGCATATTTAGTTGTTTTTCTGAAGTATCAGAAGCTCTAAAAATGAACTCAGGTTATAAATACAACAACTGTCAATGCAGGAAGTTATTGGGCATTATCTAAGTTGCAAAAAAAAAGATCTAAAGAAAGAATGACTGGCAAACACTGAATAAAATTAAAGCAGAAGCAGGTGTGAAGAACAGAAGGCAGATTCCCTTGGAATTTGTCATCATTTCATTATCAACTTAATATAAATAAACAAACTAGGCCGATATATATTACATTATGTACATTTCAATTTTCCCACTGTAGAAAGCATTCTTTTATCTGCACGAAAATGCATTTCAAGTTGAAAACCCTTTTTATTATAAAATGACTAGTTCATAGCTACATTTTTCAAGCCTGAGTGTTTTTAGAAGTGTAAAGTAATGTAAAATGCAGAGTTTAGGTACATTTTTATGATAAAAAAGACTTGCAGAAATGAATAAGAAACTCACTTTAACAAATTTTGTTTGCATTTTTATGCATTATTTACTACAAAAGAATGAGAAATATCTATAGTGTATTTTCCTGTCTCACTTTGCATAACATAATCAAAATTGCATGTAAATGCACATTTAAGCGATTTGCATTTGCACTGCCGATTTCATTGCGGCTTGCATCTTCATTTAACAGAGGTCTATTTAACCGCTTTCCAACTGCGCACAGTATATTTACTGCGACGGTCAGCCCCGGCCAGGCAGAGTGACGTAGATCTATGTCACTAGCCTGTGACCGGCTTGTGAGCCAATAGCGGGCGAGCGAGCGCCCGCTGAGGCGCGCGCCGCCCGGCTCGTTCACTGAGGAGTCCGCGCGTGTGACCGGGGGACCCGATGTCCGACGGTCACACTACGATCGTCGGTAGAGAGGGAGAAAGTCAGGCGGCTAATGTAAACAAGCCGCCTGTCATTCTCCCCTGTGTAAAAATGGAGATCAGACGGTTCTACTATGTAGAACCGTTGATCTCTGTTTTTACAATAGTACACATGTCCCATCACAGTTAGAAACACGCCCCTAGGACACACTTAACCCCTCCCTCTCCAATACAGTTAACCCCTTCCCTGCCAGTGTCATTTTTACAGTAACAGTGCATATGTATAGCACTGATTACTGTAGTAATGTCACTGGTAACCCCAAAAGTGTCAAAAATGTCAGTCAAGGGTCCGATCTGTCCGCCGCAATGTCGCAGTCCCGCAAAAAAAAAAACGCAGATCGCCGCCATTACTCGTTAAAAAAAAAACACCAAAAATGACAAAAATCTTTCTCTTTGTTAGTAAACACGATAACTTTTGCGCAAACCAATCAAAATACGCTTTTTGCGATTTTTTTTCCCAAACATATGTAGCAGAAAACAAATTGGCTGAAAATGTTAAAACATTTTGATTTTTACAATTTTTTTGGGGGAATTTCATATAAAAAAAAGTGAAAAATATTGTTATTTTTGCAAAATTTACGCTCTTTTTTTGTTTATAGCGCATGATCAAAAAATCGCACAGGTGATCAAATACCACCAAAAGAAAGCTCTGTTTGTGGGAAAAAAAGGACGTGAAATTAGTTTAGGTACAGTGTCGCACGACCGCGCAATTGTCCGTTAAAGTCACGTAGTAAAAAATCGCAAAAAACCACCTGGTCAGGAAGGAGGTAAAATCTTCCGGGGCTTAAGTGGTTAAGTCACAATAAAATTGGTAAAAAGTAATGCAGCAACCTTTTTCATAATCGCTGCATCATGAGTCACTGCATAATGAATGGCAGTAGGGTGTGACTTGTCATGCGATTTGGAACTGTCAAATAGCATAACAAGTCCTACCAGTGTGAACAGGGGCTTGAATGCATACAAATAAACATACCATCAAACCTAATTAATAAATTGCGCTTGAAGAGCATCTGGCACAGTTGATATACACTATATTACCAAAAGTATTGGGACACCTTCCTTTACACACACACATTAACATTAATGGCACCCCAGTCTTAGTCCATAGGGTTCAATATTAGGTTGGCCCACCCTTTGCAGCTAAAACTGTTTCAACTCTTCTGGGAAGGCTGTCCAGAAGGTTTAGGAGTGTGTCTATTGGAATGTTTGACCATTCTTCCAGAAGCGCATTTGTGAGGTCAGGTACTGATGTGGACGAGAAGGCCTGGCTTGCAGTCTCCACTTTAGTTCATCCCAAAGGTGTTCTATCGGATTGAGGTCAAGCCAGTCAAGTTCCTCTACCCCAAACTCTCTCATCCATGTTATTGTGGACCTTGTTTGTGCACTGGTGCACTGGAAGCTGTTATAGCTGCAAAGGGTGGGTCAACTCAATATTGAACCCTATGGACTAAGACTGGGATGCAATTATAGTTCATGTGTGTGTAAAGGCAGGCGTCCCAATACTTTTGTTAAAGTATAGGTCAAAAGTACAGCGCTAATAGAAAAATAATCAACAAATGACATAAATCGTAATTCAAATAAGTTTGAATAAATATGTGCAGAAACAGAGTGATAAATGAAATCTTCATCCAAACCTTATCAGATAACTGTGTATCTACAGTATATGGTTCTGGGACCTCCACTTGTCAATGCAAGCGCAATTTCTTTTTAAGGATTATTGGTGCACTGTCAATACTTTATCGCAGCAGAAGTTTTTATTTACATTTTTAAATTGTTATTTTTTTACTAAAATTGATGTGTTTGATTACCAAGCATCATGAGAGCCGGTTCACACATTTATGCGAAGCGGGAACACTGCGAATATACAGCGTGTTCCCGCATCGCATCGCATCCGCACAACAGGCAGTTCACACTGCCATATGCGATACGCTGGGGGTGTCAATTCAAAGTTAATGACACCCCCAGATTAGATCGCATATCGCAGTGCGATCTGAAAGTTTGCACATAAATGGATCGCACTAGTGTGAACCACCATGCGATCTGATTCTGCTGCGGACCAAAAAAAGGGTCCTGTGAGTGTTTCAGTGCGATTGTGGTGCAAATTCAGCCATACAAACCGTATGGCTGAATTTGCACCGCACAGACATCACATGTAATTTTAGGAGTAGTGCGCTCCGAATAATATGCAATCTCTGTGATCGCACTAATGTGAACCGGCACTTAAGCTGCAGCACTGATGGGTTTTTTTTCCTTACAATCACTATTGATTTTGAGTTTAGTAGTATGATTGTTAGAATAAAAAATGTGATGGTCTTGAAATTCCCCACTGAGTGGGACATATTGTTAAGGCAAGCATTTTTTACGTAAATTTTTAGTTCAGACAAAAAAGAGATCAGCTTTTGGTGCTAGACAAAGAAATTAAGGCACTTAAAGATAAGCTTTCACCTCATATGGAAACTACCGTCTTTTATCAAATTTAACCACTTTAATACAGTGCACTTTCACCCCCTTCCTGCCCAGGCCAATTTTCAGCTTTCAGCGCTGTCACATTTTGAATGAAAATTGCGCGGTCATGCTGCACTGTACCCAAATGAAATTTTTATCTTTTTTTTTCACACAAATAGAGCTTTCCTTTGGTGGTATTTAATCAACTGCTGGGTTTTTATTTTTTACTAAAAAAATATTTTTATAAAACAAAAAGTTTTTCTTATTTTCTGTCAGTACATTTTGAAAATAAGTAATTTTTCTTCTTCACTGATGTGCACTGATGAGGCGGCACTGATGGGCACTGATAGGCTGTGCTGATGGGCAATGATGAGGTGGCACTTTTGGGCACTGATGAAGTGGCACTGATGAGGAGGTACTAATATGCCGCACTGATAGCGGCACTAATGAGCACTGAGAGGTGGCACTGACGGGTGGCACTGAGGGGCACTGATGGGCACTGACAGACATCACTGATGGGCACTTACAGGCGGCACTGATGGGCACTGACGGGGGGACTGATGGGCAGCACAGATGAGCAGGCACTGACTGGCAACACTATGGGCACTGATTGTGGGTACTGATGGTGGGCACTGTGGGCACTGATGATGGGCACTTTTTGAGCTTTTATGTAATCAGGGCACTGATGATCAGTGCCCTGATTACCTTTTCTGACTGTGTGAGGCGAGGAGAGCCAATAATCGGCACTTCCTCATTTAAATGTGACTGGCTGTGATTGGACACAGCTGAACACATGGGTAAAGAGCCAAGCCATTGGCTCTTTACCTAGATCGGGCTTGCGCCATGTCCTAGCAACACGGCGCGGCCACAATGGCCGCTCTGCGTGCCACCACGGGCGCGTGAGAGAGGTTTTTCTGGTGTGCCGTCAATTGATGGTGGGCAGGCGGGATGTAGTTAAAGAATTTTTTGGAGAAAGAAGAACGTGAAAAAAAAATAAAAAAAAGGAATAAGTACATTTGTTACATAGATGATTACACATCTGGAGTAGGTCTTTAGTTGGCAAAAGAATTAGGATGTAGAAATGGTAGAGGAGACAGAGGTGAAGTGAATGCACAATCATGGAGATAACACCAGACTCGTAAAGCCTTCTGTTACTTCCGGTTAGGGATTCTCTGAACAAGACCTTTAAGATGAGATAGTGCAAATTCCAAATTGTTAAAAGAAAAGGTACATTTATTCACTGCAGTGGAGGGGATACAATGCACAAAGGCTCAGTTCATGTGAGCTGAGTGAAAGAGGAAGTATCGTCTGGCTAACAAGCGTTAAACTAACTAATTTATAGTAATGAATATGCATAAGGCATAGGCATGTTCTAGGTTATAATCTAGGTGTGATCCTATAATCAGTCTAATCAGTGTCTATATGTTCCTATTAGCAAGCTAATAGTTAAATGGGTGTTAACATCATGTGACTGACACAAAAAGAGAAGTAAACAGTGGTCTGCCATGACAGTTCTTGGTTCAGACTGGTTCTGACCACAAATGTCTATTCTTTGATCAGGTGGTTGGTTTTCATCAGGCGGTGAGTGTCATCACAGGCTCAAACTTTTGTTTTCTACAGATAACAAAAAGGTGCATATTAGCTCTTAAAAAAAGAAAAAAGGAATGACAGTTAAAGCAGAACTAACAATGTATATATGCGTATATAGAGAACTCAATTATCAGACCCTGTATATATTTACTCACCTCCCAGCCTCCTTTTGGTTATCCTCCATGAGACAAGGAACATTTGGGAACAGGTTGGGGGGAAACAATTCCCACCTCCCATGAGGCAATTTGATCGAGGAAGGGGTCCTATTTTAACTAATAATAGACAATATGACCAAGGAAGAGGTCCTGTTCCAACAAATTACAGATTTTTTTCAATTAATGGATGATGACTCAGGTAATGGCTCCTATCCGTATATGGACAGGGACCATGATAGATATAATGATCCCCCATATATTTACAATTAGGGATGATCGAACTTTTGTAAAGTTTGGTTCGACCAGAACACCCGAAATTCCTGAAAGTTCGGTTCGGATTTCAGAACCCCATTGAAATCAATGGGACCCGAACTTCTGGAATCAAAAAACACAATTTTGAAGCCCTAAAACCCAATAAATGCCTAGGGTTCAGGGTCATGCCCCAGGGACTATTAATCACACAAAAAAAGTTCTTAAAAATTGTCATTTTTGATAGAGAGCCAATTATTGAAAAAATTATTGAGAAAAAAAAAAAAAAAAGAGATTTTTAAGGGGGTCTAAAAGGTGTACCTGTGAAGTTTCAGCTCTGTACCATGTCCAGAACCAGAAAGAAAAAGATTGTTTCTGTTAGAATTAATATAGAACAGGGATATGGCTCCGCTATTTTCCCACCTTGCCGGTTTTGTAGCAAGCGTTTTTTTGGGCATTTTTTGGGGGTTATTGGAGGCAGGCATAACATCAGATCTTCTGTGTATGGGTATACAGTAAAACCTTGGATTGCGAGCATAATTCGTTCTGGAAACATGCTTGTAATCCAAAGCACTCTTATATCAAAGCAAATTTCCCCATAAGAAATAATGGAAGCTCAGATGATTCATTCCACAAGTCTTTCAGTTTATAGTCTATATACAAAGATTATAGCAATGTGATAGGTTGTGTAACCATAAAATGTCCATCCACAATATGCAGCCTTCCCAAGGGGATTAGAAGCAAAATCTAGCAGAGCTACAGAATATAAGAAAGATGAGAGGCGTCTCTAAGTGTAGCAATATGGTTACATTTAATGAAGGTTCAACATTTAGCAACTCACATGGTTGATGATTAAAATAGGCACACCTAAGTATGCAGGCATCTGGGGTAAAGCTGTCCACATAGACCATCTTCTGAACCACCGGCTCTCACCACTGTCAGTCTGCAATCGTGACCGGGAAGAATAGCCTGCAGTAGAGTGATCTGAAAGTGAGGCTTTGAATCACTCGTGGAGTGCACCGTGGAAGGGATGATGAAGATGGCGGTGCAGAGGATGGTCTATGTGGACAGCTTTACCCCAGATGCCTGCATACTTAGATGTGCCTGTTTTAATCATCAACCATGTGAGTTGCTAAATATTAAACCTTCTTTAAATGTAACCATATTGCTACACTTTAGAGGCTCCTCTCTTCTTTTTTATTCATAACGCTACTTGTATATCAAATCAAAATTTATTTTAAAAATTTGCTTGTCTTGCAAAGCGCTCTCAAACCAAGTTACTCTCAAACCAAGGTTTTACTGTATATACACACACACATGTCTGTATATATACACATACACATATATAGGTGTGAAAGTAGCAGAACACTATACTTGCGCTAATGAAATAATTAACACCCATATGGCTTCTCTGCTATCACACCTATATGTGTGTATGTGTCTAAATACATATAAGTGTGTGTGTATATATACCCCTATACAGAAGTTCAGATGTTTTGCCTGCCTCCAAAGACCCACAAAAAATGCCCAAAAAAAACCGCCTGCAATAACACACCTGGGCGTTTTTTTTTTTTGGCGCAGGGGTTTTTTTGGGCATGGCAGGCAAAACATCTGAACTTCTGTATAGGGGTATATATACACACACACTTATATGTATTTATACACATACACACATATAGGTGTGATAGGAGCGGAGACATATGCCTGTTAATTATTTCATTAGCGCAAGTATAGTGTTCTGCTACTTTCACACCTATATATGTGTATGTGTATATATACAGACATGTGTGTGTATATATATACCCATACACAGAAGTTCAGATGTCATGCCTGACTCCAAACATTCCTCAAAAAAGTCCTATAAACGCCTGCAGCAAAAAGCAGGCTGACAGGCGAGAAGCCATATCGCTGTTCTATAAGTGACCTAAGAGAAACGATCTTTTCTCTATAGCGGTCACCCTGACATGGAAGGGTTTGGTCACCCTACCATAGCAGTCAGAGTCAGTTAACCCTACACTACACTACGGTCACCCTGGCACTTAACACTCTCCCTACAGAAACTAGATTAATAAAGCTAACTAAAGTGGAAAATAGCACCCTAACTTCACTAGATATCCCTTTCCTCACACTAATAATTGCTAAATGACACTTTGAAGCAGAAGTAACAGAACTGCTTCCACTCTCTTCCACAGCCCTGTATTACAATGCTAGGAATTTGGCTGGGCTATCTTATATACTGGGGGGCGTATTCACTAATGATTGGCCTCTGGACCCCCTAGTCACTCCAATCACATTCCTAGCATTCTCCTGCCCCCTCAATTGGCTTTTACTGATGGTTCTGGTCCAATCATGGGCTTTTAAAGCCCATTTCCTGTCCCATTGCATTTTGGTCAGTTCTGGTTGCCGAATTCCAAACTTTTTCAGCAAAAACTGATGCCTATGGAACTGTAAGGGCTAAACGGTGCAACATACCGCCAATGTTTGGCAAAAAGAAGCTGAAGACCAGACAAATGGTTGCCTGGCATAAAGGCAAAATGATGGCACTGCGATGGAAGGACAAGAAACGTGTGCCTAATGAGTACAGTGCATAACACTGTTATGGTACGCACAACAGGAAAGAAAAGTCATGAAGCCAAAAGTAGGGATAGACTACAACAACACCATGGGAGGTGTCGACAGCCGAACAAGCAATGACATTCTACCCAGCTATGAGGAAGCAGCAAGAAAAATACTATAAAAAGATCTTCAAACATCTCCTTAAACAATGCATGCATTCTGCTCAAAAAAAAATGACAAGCCTTTGATTCATGCGGACTTTATTTGGAAAGTTGCTGAACAAATCTTTCTGAGTCACCAAACACCATCAATGGCTGTGAAAGATCTGGATGTGGTGATCCGAACCGTTCGATCATCCCTATTTACAATCAGGACCATTCTGATACCCAAAGAGGGTGGAGTGTCTCAGGGAAACTTAAGAAAGGAAAAGAGGTCCAGAACAAAGAAAGTTACCCGGGAAGGGGGGGAATTAAAGAGAAAAAAAATTAAAGCAGGTATTTTTTATTTTAGGTAAGGTTGATTACATTCTTTCCTTTCAAATGCTTCAATTTTCAACCCTCCAGGCTCTGTGGCCACATCCACTAGTGTGTTTAAAGATCTGACCCTGAAAAATTTGAATGAGTTACAATTGAAGAAGCCCCAAAAAAATCCCACATTAGAAATAAGTTTGAAACAGTTATGTGACAGGATTTGGTGATCTGCCCTGCTGATTAGGGGGGCAGCATAGTTGTACTAGATAAACAAGATTATCAATCTGAAATGTATTGGATTTTGACTGACCAGGACACAGTCTACTTAATAGTATTTCCACCATTAACTATAAAAGGGGTCTACAAAAATTGGTTCAGAGGGGTTTTAAATGATACATTTTAGATAAGAAAGAAAAAGCATATCTTGTCTCTGTGGCTCCTCATATTCCAAATACTTACTATCTTCTCAAAGTACATAAGAACCCAGTACATCACCCTGGGGGCCTATTATTAGTAGGATTGATTTAATCACTGCAAGAATTGGTAAATACATAGATTTTTACTTACAACCCTTAGTTAGAAAAATGCCCTCCTATTTGAAGGATATGAAGGACGCTATTAAAGTGATTGTAAAGTCTTGTGTTTTTTTTTTTTATATATAATATACATGCTATACTTACCACCTCTGTGTAGTGGTTTTACAAAGGGCAGTCCAGATCCTTCTTTTCTGGGGTCCCTCTTCCCTGCTCCTTGTCCCTTCCTCCTATCGAGTGACCCCATTACAAGCAACTTGCTATGGGGGCATCCGAGTCGAGCTGCAGCTCCATGTGTCTATCCAGACACAGCTGTCGTTCAGTCCCGCCCCCTCTCTCTCCTAATTGGCTAACTGTCAGGAAAGGAATCAGCATTCAGCAACAATAGAACGCCGGATGCAGAGCAGGTGTGTCACCACGCCCATCTCCCCAGCCCTGGCCCTATATAAGACGCTCTCTGGCTGTGCTTCAGTGCTGGTTTATCATCAGCTCCTGTACCCGTGACCTGTTCGATTGCCTGTTGTTCCTATTTGACCCGGCTAGCTCCTTTGACTTACCTGCATCTCTCCTTCGTTTGACCTCGGCTTGCCTGACCACCCATTACTCTAAAAGACACCTCTGCTGGATCTCCTGTGTACCGACCTTGGCTTGGATCCCACAAACTCTCTCTCTTGTACGGCCCTCTGTACCTTCATCTCCTCGGACTGATTATCTGTGTATGACCCTCGGCCTGGCATTAAACTTTGTCTCTTTTCTCTGAGCATCTATAGATCTCCTGGAAGTGGTCTTGAATCACCATCCATCCATCCGGGATCCATCCGCATCCAGTGCTCCTTGGAACGTGTCATCTCCTGTTTCACCACCAGGGGTGATCCGCACCGAGCTGCAAGGGAACAGCACTTCGGCCTCCACCAAGGTAACTGACAGCATAAACCAGCCATGTCAGAGGCCGACAGAGGTGCTTCCCCGCTCGAGGCTCTGTGCCAACAGGTTTCAGCCCTGACCCAGGCCGTACAAAGACTACAAGATGGTTACTTCCAGCTGGAAGGTCGTTTACTTAACCTAGCCGGCTTCTCCTCCCCGACGGACCCTACTCAGCCTGCCACTAGCTCGCTACCGGCTCCGTCCCAACCAGATCAAGCTAGCTCCGCCCATTCAGTTTCAGCTCCGCCACCAGAGCCACGGGTGCCCACGCCAGAATGCTTCCGTGGGGAGCGAAGGAAGTTCAGGGCCTTCAAGAATGCCTGTTTGTTATATCTGGCTCTCCAGCCCAGGACCTTCTCCTCTGAATCCATTAAAGTAGGGTTTATAATTTCCCTATTGGCTGACGAACCTCAGACTTGGGCACACAACCTCCTGGAACAGAAGAGCCCGATCCTAAATTCCGTAAGCTCCTTCTTTGAGGCTATGGCCCAATTATATGAAGATCCCCAGCACACGGTCACAGCAGAGTCTGCCTTACATGCCCTACAACAGAACAAACGCCCGGCCGAGGACTACACTGTAGATTTCCGTAGGTGGGCAGCCGACACGGACTGGAATGAGGCAGCATTAAAGTATCAGTACCGACATGGCCTCTCTGAAGCTCTAAAGGATGAGCTTGCTCGAGTAGAGACACCAGCATCCTTGGAAGATTTAATCTCCCTTGCCATCCAGATGGACAGGCGTCTCCGGGAAAGACGCTCAGAACGCCTCCAGGGGGCTCAAGCTACTTGGGTCATGCCTAAGGTTCTGTTTGCTGCCTTTCCTCTTCCTGGAACAGCTGTCAATGCCTCTGCAGATGGTGAACCCATGCAGATTGGGCTAATTCGTTCCTCCCTAACCCCCGAAGAGCGACAACGTCGCCGTCAGGCGAACCTCTGCCTATACTGTGGAGCTTCTGGCCATTTTCTCCGCAACTGTCCTGTGAGGCCTAGTAAGTGCTATTCACGGCCTGTTCTGAACTGTCAGGTCTCTGAGCCGTCCCCTGCTCACCTTATCCTTCCTGTCTCCCTACAGGTAGCCGAAGAGAGGATCCAGCTCACGGCAATTATTGACTCCAGAGCTTGTAGTTGTTTCCTGGACTGCACTCTAGCTAAGAAACTAGGATTCCCCTGCAAGTTAAGGAGCAACGGCTTCAAGTCTTTCTGGCCGACGGGTCCTTGCCTAGTTCCGGACCCGTGACCAAAGAGACCTATCCGGTTCTTACTATCACAAGCCCAGGCTATCAAGAGTTCACCCGCTTCGATGTCTTGTCCTCTCCCTTTTTCCCGGTAATCCTAGGCCTACCTTGGCTCCAGGCCCACAATCCCCAAATTGACTGGGTAAAGAAGAAGATCTCCTTCTCATCCAAATACTGCCTGGATCATTGCTTCCCTCCTGCCCCTACCGCCTGTCTAGCCGTCCAGCCGGTCCCAGACCCCCTTGAAGACCTTCCTGAAGCTTATCGGGACTTTAGGGATGTATTCGACAAGAAAAAGGCTGATGTTTTACCCCCTCACAAGCCCTACGACTGCCCTATTGAACTTCTCCCAGGGGCAGAGATCATTTCGGAAGAATATTTCCCCTGTCTGAGAAGGAATTGGAAACTCTTCGGACCTATGTCAATGAAAACTTGGAAAAGGGGTTCATCAGGCCCTCGTCCTCTCCAGCGGGTGCTGGAATCTTCTTTGTTGAGAAGAAAGATGGCACATTCAGACCCTGCGTTGATTACCAGGAACTCAACAAGGTGACCATCAAGAACCGCTATCCTCTCCCTTTGATTCCAGAGTTGTTTCAGCGCTTCCGGACTGCTCGGGTCTTTACTAAATTAGACCTCCGAGGGGCATACAACCTTATCCGCATCCGAGAGGGGGATGAGTGGAAAACAGCATTCAGGACCCGGTTTGGCCACTTCGAATATATGGTCATGCCCTTCGGGCTGTGTAACGTCCCGGCCACTTTTTAACATTTGGTGAATGCCATTTTTCGAGAGTTTCTGGACAACTTCCTAATTGTGTACCTAGATGACATCCTGGTCTTTTCTTCCACTCTGGAACTCCACCGGATCCATGTAAAGAAAGTACTAGCCACCCTGAGGAAACATGGGCTCTATGTGAAACTGGAGAAGTGTGAATTTGAGAGAGAGTCCACCCAGTTCCTAGGGCTCATTATCTCAACAGGGGGTGTATCTATGGATCCGCAGAAGGTGAAAGCAATTCTGGAGTGGCCAGCCCCCACGGACAAAAAAGGAGTTCAGCGATTTGTGGGTTTCGCTAACTTTTACAGAAGGTTTGTGAAGGGGTTTTCAACAATTATTACACCCATTACCCAACTTACGCGCCAGCAGATCCGCTTCCGCTGGTCACCGGAGGCTCAGTCAGCCTTCAATGAGTTAAAGAACCTGTTCGTGACCGCACCTATTCTCCAACATCCGGACCCAGCTTTACCCTACATCCTCGAAGTGGATGCCTCGGAAGTAGCCACAGGGGCTATCCTGTCCCAGCGACAAGGCCCAAAGGCCCTACTACATCCGGTAGCGTTCTTCTCTCAGAAAATGTCACCCCCAGAGAGGAATTACGATGTGGGGGACCGGGAACTCCTGGCCATTAAATGTGCCTTAGAAGAATGGAGGTACCTGCTGGAGGGTGCAATGCACCCTATTATGATATTCACGGATCACAAAAATCTAGAATATCTCAGGGCCGCTAGACGCCTAAGACCTCGGCAAGCCCGGTGGGCTTTATTTTTCTCACGCTTCAATTTCCATATCACCTACAGGCCAGGGTCGAAGAATGGAAAAGTGGATGCCCTGTCCCGGATGTTTCCAGACTCTCCCAGCACAACGGAGCCCAATACCATCTTGTCAGCTCAAAACTTTTTCCTGATCCACGCTAACCTACAAACCTCAATTCAACAAGCCTCTACCCAATGTACAGGACTCAAAGCCGAGTCTCTAAAGAAACGGGATGGACTCCTCTGGTACCAGGAAAAAATTTTTGTTCCCGCACAAGTGAGATTGATGGTCCTCAAAACCTTTCATGACCACAAACTCGCCGGACATTTTGGGGTGAGAAAAACCTACGAACTTATTCAACGCCGCTTTTGGTGGCCTCAACTGCACCAGGACTGCAGAATGTATGTGAATTCCTGCATTACGTGCCAATGGAACAAAGGGGCAAAAGTCAAGTCATGGGGCCTGTTGAGGCCATTACCGATTCCAGAGCAGCCCTGGAAAGGTTTATCTATGGACTTTATAGTTGAACTACCGCCCTCAGAAGGGTTTACCACCATCCTAGTAGTCGTAGATCGACTTTCAAAAATGGCTCATTTCCTGCCCATGGTGGGCACTCCTTCTGCCTTGGAAACAGCCAACGCATTCATCAAAGAGGTGGTCAGGTTACATGGACTTCCAAATAATATAGTATCAGACCGAGGCGTTCAATTTACCTCTAGATTTTGGAAGGAGCTCTGCAAGGCCTTGGCGGTTGGAGTATCCCTGTCCTCTGCCTACCATCCACAAAGCAACGGGCAAACTGAAAGAACAAACCAAACTCTAGAACAGTACCTCCAATGCTTTTGCACCAGCTCTCAGGACAACTGGGTCTCCCTGCTCCCATGCGCAGAATTCTGTACACTCCGCAACCAACCAAACCCCGTTTTGGGCTAATTATGGCTTCCATCCATCTTTCTTGCCCAACTTGGACCAGGAAATCGCGGTTCCCGCAGTCCTGGATCGACTGGCTGCCATTAAAGCTAATTTTCAGTTACTACAGGACAATATTCAGAAAGCCCAACAGGATTATAAGAAATTATTTGACCTCAAACGGAAGGTGAACCCTACACACAAGGTGGGAGATAGGGTCTGGCTCTCGTCAACTAATTTAAAACTTTCTTGCCCATCCAAGAAGTTGGGGCCAAGATTCATTGGTCCTTTCGAGGTCAAGAGAGTGGTGAACCCTGTGGCCTTTGAATTAGTCTTGCCTGGTTGTTTCAAAATTCACCCAGTGTTTCATGCCTTGCTACTGAAGCCCGCAATACCGAGCCCATACCCAGGGAGAGAAGAGGTACCACCTCCTCCAGTTGCAGTGGAAGGGGAGCCTGAATTTGAGATTGAGACTATCTTAGATTGCCGACGGAGGGGCAATCGCACTCAATACTTAATTAAATGGAAAGGATACCCCCCCGGAGGACAATTCCTGGGAACCATTGGGTAATATCCATGCTCCTAAGCTTCTGAGAGAATTTCATAGCAAATTTCCGGAAAAAGATGGTCAGAGGGCATCCAGAGGCTGCCCCACTGGGGGGGAGGGGGGGGGGGCACTGTCAGGAAAGGAATCAGCATTCCGCAACAATAGAACGCCGGATGCAGAGCAGGTGTGTCACCATGCCCATCTCCCCAGCACTGGCCCTATATAAGACGCTCTCTGGCTGTGCTTCAGTGCTGGTTTATCATCAGCTCCTTTACCCGTGACCTGTTCGATTGCCTGTTGTTCCTGTTTGACCCGGCTAGCTCCTTTGACTAACCTGCATCTCTCCTTCGTTTGACCTCAGCTTGCCTGACCACCCTTTACTCTAAAAGACACCTCTGCTGGATCTCCTGTGTACTGACCTTAGCTTGGATCCCACGAACTCTCTTTCTTGTACGGCCCTCTGTACCTTCATCTCCTCGGACTGATTATCTGTGTATGACCCTCGGCCTGGCATTAGCCTTTGTCTCTTTTCTCTGAGCATCTATAGATCTCGTGGAAGTGGTCTTGAATCACCATCCATCCATCCGGGATCCATCCGCATCCAGTGCTCCTTGGGACGTGTCATCTCCTGTTTCACCACCAGTGGTGATTCGCACCGAGCTGCAAGGGAAGCCCTCTCAGCACTTCGGCCTCCACCAAGGTAACTGACACTAACTGACTTTAAATGACAGCAGCAGGAGCCAATGGAGGAAGATGTCTATGGCCATAGAACACCTGAATTGGTAATGTTGGCCAGATATATAGACTATATCCTCCTCCTGTGGAATGCAGATAGTGAATCTTTACAATTATTATTGAGCTGCGCTCACCTAAAGTGCACTATATAAAGGGTTGATATAATATGAATCCAAACTAAAGTATAATTATAATCAAAATACAAAGTGCATCAACAAATAATATCAGGTGCATCAACAGATGATATAAAAGTGGATGGTAGGTAAATAAAGTCCCATACACCAACAAAAACCTGAAATGGTGCAGTCTCTAAAGGATGATTCTTCCACATAAGAAATCTTCACTCCCTTCACCACAGAGTGTGGGAATGCTTACCAGAAGGCACCGACCCCTTAATTATAGGGGGTCAATGCAAGCAGAATGGTAACACAATGTTCAGAATCCAGAGTGTGTCTGAGCCCTCCTGAAGGATCCACCTTACAATCGACTGTTTAGCAAGTATGCTCCGCACTCCTCTACCAGCCCCACGCTCCTCAGAGGTGAAATGAATAAAGGAATGCCAAATAGTGAAGTACGTTTCTTTTATGTTTTATTGTTCATTCTTTATTACCTCAATAAAGCACTTTTTTGTGAAAAAAAAAAAGTACGTTCAGGCAGTTTAATAAAATAAGGTAAATGCACTTACATTCAATGCAGTATAATGGGCATTCATTCAGACAAGGTCCGGAGATAACACAAACAAGGGCCGCTTGCGCGTTGCTCTATGCGTGTCATCTGATCCCGGAAATAGCGTAACTGTCAGTCGGAGGATCAGAGGACTGCTCCTGGAGGTTTCTTAGCCAGCATGGAGGTGGTGAGGACTCGGGGAGCGCTTTGACCATCCTGTGTTATGTACTGTAGCCCTGATGATATGTATTCCATTCATCTATAGAGAAAAGACAGGAGAGCTTTATGTTCATTTAGAGGAGCCTATTGCCGTTTATTCTCTCAGCATGATTGCCCATACCATGCAAATGTGGGGCATATACATGTGGAGAGTGTCCAACTGATGGGAGCGGTACTGGATGTTCACAATGGTGGTGGATTTTTGGTGATATAATCATCTTCCATTCACGGAAATCACTTTCATTTGATGACGCACTGAATTAAGTGGTTCACATTCACAGGACTGTGCAATATTAATCATTTTGGACTTTTACTTTATTAATGTTTTTGGTCTCACATTATACTCATATATATATATATATGCTACTGTTTGTGCTGATAGTGTTTCTTTATTACAAGTGTTGTGTTTACTGATTTGATATATACTTATGTAACTATGTCCGCTTGATGGCGGCTGATGAGCAGGATGTACTGCTGGACAGGAGTTCCTCAGGAGTACCAGGTGAGACTTGGCAGCAGGGAAAGCTAGGAGCAGAGTCAGGAGCCAGGCCAGTAGTCATGCACGGAAGGTCAGCCAGGAGTAAAGCAGAAAGCAGAATCAGGATTCAGCTGGAGTCATGCACTAGTAATCAGCGAAGTCAGAAGAGTAATGCCCCGTACACACGTGCAGATCGTTGGCCGAACGATCGGCCGTCTTTTGTCCCCGGGCTGTCGTGTCTGTTGAAAAGTGCAAAAGACTGCACAAGAATTTTGTCCGCCGACTAAAGCCGACTGCAGAAGTGATGTCATGTGATGGTTAACTTTCCCTGTGTTTTTTCTTTTCTGAGCATGCCCAGTCTTGCAAATCTGCTGTCTATTGGCCGAATTCTGTATTGACTGGCGAACAATCGGCCGCTCTGGTGTCGGCATACAAAAATTTTAATGCTTGCACGACAGATTCTTTTCAGCCGAAAGTGCGCTGTCGGAAGCATCATACTAACAAGCCGAAAATCGGCCGATCGGTCGTCGGCCGAATCTTTTCGGCCGACAATCTGCACGTGTGTACTGGCCTTAAGCCAAGTGTCAAAGCTGGGAATGGAGACAGGTGAGTTGAAAGGCAAGTAGGGTCAGTAACAGGAAATCCAATATTATCAAGAGAAGGAACACACGGGGGGGGGGGGGGGGGAGCTGAAGATCAACCAGCAAATAATGGCTCATGCTACTGGCTTTAAAAAGGCCACTGGGCACCAGCATCTGTCATGCATTACGTGCGCTTGCACGGGTGCATGGATCCTCACAGCCGTTCTAGCCTATGTGCGCATACGCATCAGCATTGGCGAATTTATATGTGCCAAACTTGAGTTTTGCTGGGCATTTGCAGGTGTTCCAATTCTTCTACGAACCGTTCTCTGACATAAGTTTTAGAGCACGGCTTACATTTTTTATATTTGTGATGGAAAGCGGAGACTGGCTGTAGTAGGCAGCACACAGGTTTTGCATGTGTCATGAATGGAGCAAGTTTTGAGTTGAACCATGGGTTTGGGTATGTTCTTGTTATAAAGCATACTGCACTGCTGCTTACTGTAGCCCAGTGTTGTAAATTGCCAATGCACTCCACTCTGTGCCCAGTACACATTCCCTACAACTCTCAAAAATATTTCCATACACCACCTGTACTCTGTTCCAACCATGCTTTTCCTACAAATAGGCAAAAATATCTCTCTATACTGCCGGGTTTCTCACAGCCACAGTGAACAGTGAGAAATACAGAAAATAGGCTATGATTGTTTCTTTGGAGGTCACAGAGCTCCCAGAAGAATTTTGGGAAACCAAACTCCCAAAAACATGTTGAAATCCGAATTCGGCTTTGGATATCTGAATCGGTAAAATTTGGTCTAAATTTAACATTTTAATTTCAGTATTCTCTCTAATTATGAGTGAATTGTACTTTTACAGTATGTTAAAATCTAACTGCAGACATACCCAAAGCAATATTACCTTTTACTTGGAAGACCATGTTGTGCACATTGTAGAAAACTGCTAAAGAATGCTGAACCAAAAACTTTCAGCAAGATGAATCTGCTGAAAGTGGAAACTTCTCTTTTCTAGTTTTGCTACTTACAGAATAGGAAACTAGCTATCCTAATTTCCATGTTTCAGTTGCATACTTGTTTATACCACAGACATTTTTTCATCCTGGGATGATGGCCACATAGATTTTACTTAAGCCTCGTACACACGCATCGATAGTTGGCCGTGAATTTTCGGCCAACGTCCGATCGGCCGATTTTCGGCTTGTTAGTATGATGCTTCCGACAACCGACTCCGACTTTTCGGCCGAACAAAATCTGGTGTGAATGCTATAAAATGTTTGTTGGCCGTCAACAGAACGGCCGATTTTCAGTCAGTCAGTACAGATATCGGCAGACAAAAACCATATGAGCAAGACTGGGCATGCTCAGAGAAGAAAAAACACACGGAAAGTAAACCAGCTCATGACATCACTTCTGAAGTTGGTTTTTGTTGGCCGAGAAAATTTGTGTGCAGTCTAGAGCACATTTCAACCAACACAACAACACTGGACAAAAGACGGCCGATCGGTCGGCCGATAATCGTTGCGTGTGTACGAGGCATTAGAGAAGAATAATTTTTGTATAACTGCATTTTGTGATAATGAAAAAAAAATGCTTTATACTAACATCAATGCTTAGTATTTTAATTGCTATACCATGCTGTTACTAATTTTAGTACAGTAATCACTTTTTTTTTTTTTCAAACCACAAACGTTTTATCATAAATCTCCTGAATTGTCTGCATATATCTATTGAAGTATTTTGTATATAAATCTCAGTTCCCAAATATTATTGCACAGGTTTTTGCTTCTAAAAATACCTCTTCTGAATAGAGATAACAGTGAATTGCTATAAGGAATTTATTGAGGTTAGTAAAAATAGTTAAAATATTGATGCAGGAGATAAAATACCAATTTGTGAGAAATAGGGACTTTATTTAGTTATTTGTTCCCTTTGTGTGAAAAAATGGTTCCACGACAATGCATGTTCCTTTTTTTTTTTTATTGAAATTTTGATTTGCAAATGATCATGATATAAAATAATGAACACATGTAAAATAATTTTTTTTTTTTTTAACTTAACATTTTTTTTTTTGAACTGACACTATTGTGAATGTATGATAGTTTGTACATAGCCAGAAGTATATTGTACTCTACATGTTGATTCTCATGTTGTATTCTTTATTGCTCGGAGAAGGATCATATGCACTTTTCATCCAGCTGCTATGATTCTGAAGGTAATAGAGCCATTCACATTACCCTTGGCATAAAGAAAGCACCAGAAGATGAGGTAGAAACTCATTTGCTTTGCACAGACAATTTACCTAAAAAAAATTAAACTTGTTTCGCCTGTTGCAATAGAATCATGCTTTTCGAATATTATCGCATGTTTACCCTAATTTCATACTAGATTTAACTGAAATGATGTAAGTGGTAAATGCTTATGTATGCATAATAAATACGTTCAGGGGAGGACTGGGAAGGGGGGCAATCGCCCCCCGGGCCGCTCTGATGCTGGGTAAAAAGGCCACACTCAGGTAAGGGCCAGACACTGTATACACAATGTTACACAATGTTATATTTGCAGAGCTGCAGCGGAGTGGTATGATTGTGCAGAGTACGTTCCTGCACCCGGCCGCCACAATACTAATACAGTCACTTCCCTGTCAAGCAGTGATCTCCACCCGACAGGAGCTTTCTAGGCCCCACCTGGCGTGATGTCATGTATTTTTGTTAAACCTCCTTTGTTGCTATTAACATTAAATTATGTTACCACACTTCATCGTGTTTTTCTTGCTTCATAACACCAATATCTGTTATAAAACCAGGTGGACATGGATGGTGAGCTGATTCGATGGTTCAATGTGCCACTTGACTGGACTTGCCCCCCAGGCCTAAGGCTGCCAGCCCTCCCCTGAATACGTTTCCACGTAGCAAGAAATAAATTGTGAACATTCCTTGCTTAGCTAAGGCTTATTCAAAATGCTGATATTGTATATGTATATGTATATAGCTGCTGGGTCAAAGTAGAGCTAAACCCAATCAATTAAATATCATAAAAGATTTAGCATGTTAATGTAATTTCCAAAGATGTTTTCAATATTATTAAATGTGCAGATAAAAATATTAATATTAAAATAACATCTAGTGATACTGCCATTAAGGCATTTGTGTTATGTTATGTTATGTTATGTTATGTTATGGTACAGGCATTTGTGTTATGGAGTGACAACTCTGTATCTCTGTCTCCAGATTTTCTTCCCGCATTGTCTACCTGTTACATGGCCTTCCCATCGAGATTACAAGTGGTCATTTCAAAATACATTATGCAGGCATGGTCCACTGCTGCTGCCTTGCAGTTATCGCTAGGATGCAAAAAGGGAAAAAGGGGTTTTGAGCCTCTAAATGGTCCTGTAATAAGGTTTTTGCTACCGTCCCAGGGGTTATTGTTTTGTTAGGGTTTGGTGCCTCAAACCAAGTTGTATGGGACTTTAAGGGCAAGAGTGTACAAAGTAGAATAGCATATAGGTAAAATTTCAACAATTTATTTCTCAAAGTTTTACAGGGTAATAGACAGATTTGTCATGTGTGGGTTAAAAACCATTGGTGGAGAAGTGAAGAAATTAGAGGTTAATTGACAAGGTGAAATAGGTGACTTTTTGAGCATTTGTCTCTTATTTGTTCCATGCGTGTGTCAGGCTTGGAACTTTTTCAGAGGAAATATCCAGAAAATTATCCTACGCATTTCGGCTACATAAGTGTTAATGCCTTTTTCTAGGATAAGTCACCATGTCTGAAACAACAATAAGTTGTTAATTTAAAAGCACATATGCCAAACCAAAACAGAATTTGTGCAAGGAGTTTTTGTTTTGGTACGGATCAACACTTTTTTCTAACAATTTTTAGAACCCATTATATTCTCAGGGAGATAGCTGTTTGTCTATAGCCACCTAAAGCAGTGAATTAAATAAGTGCTTACTGTTGCTAATTAAAAAAGTGGATTTCTGTAGTATTTTTTTTTTTATTACCTATAGACAAGATGCTTTGAAATCATGGCAGAGCCACCTCTAAAATGAGATGTCTACAAATATTGAGACATTTATAGGCCACCGTCCGTACTGTACACAAAAAAGGGGAGAAAAGGGTTTTGTCGGACTGTACAGGCCAGAAAAGAGCACAAATCAGATAATTAAAATATCAAATGTATTTTTTTAACATGTAAAAAATTTGATGCTAGTATGCGTCACCTTAAAAAACACACAATACATAGCCCACATAGAAAAATAGAAAGACAATTGGTTATAGCTACATAGCTAAAGAGTTGAGTCCTCTATTTCCAACACATTTCGCCTATTGTTGCCTCATCAGGGCTTGAGGAGCCAAACGGTACCCATCTATCACAAGAAAAGTCATCATTTACACATATGTATTCCAATAAACAAGTTTATATAGCGGGGTTTGGCTCCTCAAGCCCTGTTAAAGCAAAAATAGGCAAAACGCTTTGGAAATAGAGGGCTCATCTCTTCAGTAATCGCTATATAGCTACAACCACTTGTCTTTCTATTTTTCTATGTGGGCTATGTATTGTGTGTTTTTTTAGGGAGACACATATTGGCGTCTAATTTTTTACATTTTAATAAATAAATATAATTTTTTTATTATCTGATTTGTGCTCTTTTCTGGCCTGTACGGTCTGACAGAACCTTTTTCTTCCCTTTTTTGTAAAATGAGACGTCTTTAGCCTTCTGCATAGCTACAGAGACAGAAAACTCATCTCAGGTAAACACAGTTGACAGAGTTAGAACACATCTGGTTCTCTAATACAGACAAATCATTTGTGCATAGCTAGGAAGGGTATTGAGAGCTGCTGTAGCCTTCCCTGCAAAGCTATCCCAGGTGCAGAAGCCTTACAGATAATTACTTCATTTTAAAAGGTTGCTGAGTCTAGCAATCACAAACATGTCATGGACCTATCTGAGGATATTTTTTCCAGCTGAGCTTAGGGTCTTTGCATCTGCTAATCTGTCTCCGGGGATTGTGTGGTTTCCTTTACAGCTTATTAATTGCATGGGTGTTTTCAACAAGCCTAAATTGCGAACCTGCCCCAAATTAATATTAGCTTTCTAACTATATTTAAAATTCCTAGATGTTTAGAGACAAAATAAGAAAAGTCTTAGGTGAACAGGGATGATATCAAATGGGCATAGTTTAATGTATGGTTAAAATGCTTATATTCCATTTGCACAACTAGGTATCTTAGTCCCCAATGTAACAATCAAGCCAGAAAATAAAATACTTTGTATTTCTGTTTTCATTACATGATTTTTTATATATCACTAAGCTGTGAATATTTTGTTTGAAAATAGAACATACATCGGACATACTGTAGCAATATTAGTATGTAGTAGCAATATTAATATGTAGCATATTGTAGCAATACACAACACCGAAGCAGCCAATACCTTGCTCAATATTCAAAGCAACACATATAATCTGAGCACTTGTTTGTAACATGTTTAACTGAGAGCCGGTTCACACTACCGCGACAAAAAAGTCGCCCCATGAAGGAGCGACTTTTTAGCTTGACTTTGAAGAGACTTGTAAGAGACTTGTAAGAGACTTGTGAGAGACTTGTGAGAAACTTGCAAGAGACTTGTAAGAGACTTGTAAGAGACTTGAATGATAGGCGACTTTGTCTGTGGGTGACATGTGTATAGGCGCATAAGTCATACCATTAGCCAGAGTCCATGTAGATAAACAATCATAGAATGGGGATATGGATGGAGGAAAGTCCACTGGTTAGGGCAGCCTTCAAGAAACCAAAGCCAAGGGTTCCACGGGGCTACAGACAAAAAACAAAAACAGAGGCGCCTCTAAGTGTAGACTATAAACAAATTTATTAAACAGAAATGAATGCACTCACATCTGTAGAAATGTTCATGCAGTAAAAACCCATTCCGGAGTTCGAGATGAGCTGTAGACCGGGGATTACGTCTATTCTACAGCTCATCTTGAGGCGCCTCTGTTTTTGTTTTTTGACTTTGTCTGTGGGGAATGCCTGGCTAATCTTTTTCTTCTTCCTAGAAAGTCTGATCACAGTAGCTTGAAAATAGATAAGGATCCGACTTAGAGGCGACTCCCATTGAAGTCTATGTGCACAAGTCGGATACAGGTCGCCTTGAAGTAGTACAGGAACCTTTTCTGAAGTCGGAGCGACTTCAGTAGTACATATTAAGACGGCTCTCGTTCATTTACATTGAATTTGTAATGACAAGAGACTTGGGGCGACTTGAGGGCACACAAGTCGCGTCCAAAGTCGGAGTAGTGTGAACCGGCTCTACATGTGTACTAGGTTGAGACATCTGGGGAATTCAATAAAGCCCTAACGTCAGTTTTCTGGTGGTAACTCACTATAGAACTACCTGCGTCTTTTTCATGCAAGCATTTGAGGGGAGTTTTAGCAACATTACCAACACGGTTAACAAATTCAGGTCGTTCTAACAACCACTACTTTAAGAACCTGTTGCAGTGATAGATTCTTTATGAATTACTGCCAGCTCGCTGATTAGGAAACTAGAGGTAATTAAAGTGTTACTAAACCCAGGACCCTGCATTCACTATATCTGGTCTCCCAAAATACACGAAACATGGAAATGCAATTATTTAGTAAATACCAACTGCTAAATACCTTTTCTCATCAGCAATATATAGCAGACTTTTTTTTTTTTATAGCAGACTTGTGACTTCTATCAGTGTCTGCTTAAAGCTTGTAAGATGAGTTTTCATTGTTCTCTGGCTGTCCTATGAGCTGCATAACCCCTGATGATGATGGCAGCTTTCTTTTCTCATGTTGTTAGTGTTATAGGGGCTCCATAGCTAGTAAATCAGTAGGAAATGGAGTGTATCACATTGGATTACTATATTAAGGAAATATTAGCTCTCACACATTTGGGAGTCAGAGTTATGACAGCACAACATTTAAATAACTAGAGGTAGCTGAGATTTTAACCACTTAAGCCCCGGAGGATTTGGCTGCTAAAGGACCAGGGGTTATTTTGCGATTTTTTTACTGCGTGACTTTAACAGACAATTGCGCGGTCGTGCGATGCTGTACCTAAACGAATTTGACGTCCTTTTTTTCCCACAAACAGAGCTTTCTTTTGGTGGTATTTGATCACCTGTGCGATTTTTTGATCACGCGCTATAAACAAAAAAAGAGCGTAAATTTTGCAAAAATAACAATATTTTTCAAATTTTTTTATATGAAATTCCCCAAAAAAAAAAGTAAAAATCAAAATTTTTTAACATTTTTCGGCCAATTTGTTTTATGCTACCTATGTTTGGTAAAAAAAATCGCAAAAAGCGTATTTTGATTGGTTTGCGCAAAAGTTATTGCGTTTACTAACAAATGGAAAGATTTTTGTCATTTTTGGTGTTTTTTTTTTTAACGCGTAATGGCGGCGATCTGCGATTTTTTTTTCGGTACTGCGACATTGCGGCGGACAGATCGGACCCTTGACTGACATTTTTGACACTTTTGGGGGTACCAGTGACATTACTGCAGTAATCAGTGCTATACATATGCACTGTTACTGCAAAAATGACACTGGCAGGGAAGGGGTTAACTTTATTGGACAGGGAGGGGTTAAGTGTGTCCTAGGGGCGTGATTCTAACTGTGTAGGGACATTCCTATTGGTGTAAAAGCAAAGATCAACCGTTCTACATAGTAGAACGGACAGATCTTCACTTTTACACAGGGAGAACTGACAGGCAGCTTGTTTACACAAGCTGCTCTGTCTTTCTCCCTTCACAGGAGCGATCGCAGTGTGACTGGCGGACATCGAGTCCGCCGGTCACACACACTGACTTGTCTGTGAACGAGCCGCGTTGCGATAGGCTCGCAAGTCAGTGACAGGCGAGTGACGTACCGATACGTCACTCTGCCTGGCCGGGGCTGACCGCCGCAGTATATAGTCGTGCGGCGGTCGGCAACCGGTTAAAGGGAAAATGTGTATTCCACAGTATACTGATTTCAAACTGAACTTTAGTGTCTTAAGATGACATTTATTCTTACATGGAGGCTGGGAATTCATGTAAAAATTATATACTCCAAAATCCTAATTTAAGTAAATAGCTGGATAGTGGAATATGTACTATCAGAGACCTAAAGGTCTAATAAATGTTTTTCCTGGCTCTGCGTCATGCCATCAGGACTGCGGGTCAACTCTGCCCCCTTGACCCCTATTGGACATCCCTGAATAGAAGCATAAAAGACAGGCAGTACCTGGTGCAGGTGTTCTTATTTTTTTCTTCGCTCCAAACAATCCTAATGACTTTCTATATATTCCTGCTGGTGGTCCCACAGTGGAAGGTCCTCTTGTTGGGGGTAAATCCCCCTGATTTTGGACAGTCCTGGTGTCGGAGTATGGCTTCCACATAACATGCTAAAAACCTTTTATAATATTTGTGCAAGTTCAGCTATCCTGGGTTCTCTCTGTCTCTGTTTCCTCTCTCTGCTTTCATTTTTGTCTAGGCGTTGGTATGTTCCACGCTGGTTAGGCGCCTCAGATTCACATCTAGATCCCATTGGTGGAGCGGGCTGGCTGGGCAGAGTTCAACTCTCCTCCTTCTGGGTTCTGCGGCTCTCCTGCGCTCCACCAAGGTCGGCTTCTGATTGGCCGATTCCTGGGGTTCTGATTGGCTGGGGGAGCAGTGGGCTCTCATTGGAGGAGGGATGGGAGCTTCCTTTTAAAAACACTGGTGATTCTCCCTTTACTGCTGTGTCTGCCCTGGCTGTCATCTGATCCCATGCTGGTGAGTGTTTTCAGCCCGGGTTTCTGTATGCTGGGTGTAGCCTCTGCCTTACCTCCTCCCCGCCTTTATTTCCAGCATTCTGAGACTATCTAGAAGGGCTGCCTTGGAGTAATATCCATCCTTGTTCTGCTGCCTCAAACTCTTCCACCTGTGCTCTGGTGGGTGCTAGGAGGGCTCTATGTTTCCCTATGCTTCCTATTTTTTTCTAGCATAATAATACTTCTTTGTTCTTTATTCTTCCTTTTAGCCCAGGATGAGCTCGTCGGCTCCTGAGGATGAGGCACTGAAGTCTTCTGAAAGGTAGGGGCCTCCTCATGAATTCCTGTGGTGATGTTTTCTTTACTGATAGGTATTGAACAGTCCTTCCTTATTGCAGGGGAAGAGGCTCTTCGCATAGAGGCAGCAAGAGGGTCATATCTTGTTCCCCATCTCTGCTTTCCTTTCATTCCAAGGCGAAGTTCAAGCGATGCCACATGCATCAGGGATCTTCTTCTGCCTCACCTGGCCTGTCTTCCAAGCATCACCAGATGGGCTCATCCATTAATCAGAGGCCGGTCACTCAGTGACCAATATTTGCTGGGCATGTGAAGGCGTGCCTATGCTGTCCAAAAGACTTTGTGAGGCATGCTTCAGGGAGGCCTCTCAAAGCAGCCAGGCGGTGAATGAGGATATCAAGCTATATATCAAAGAAGCTGTACAGGAAAGTGTGAATAGTCTTTTGCCTACTTCTTCCAGAAAAGATAGGCTCACGCACCACGGGGCGCAGGAAGAAGGTTCATCAGGACCAGGAGCAATTTTCAGTGGTTCGGATGCGGACTCTGTGGCAGCAGAAGATGAGATGGCATTGTTTTCTTTTGATTTCTTCTTGGTTCCTGCTTTCATTTCTGCAGTAAAGTAGGCTATCGAGTGGGAGGAGGATACTTCTGTCCCTAAGGACCATAGGAAATACTACCCTAACTTGAAGAGGGATCTTCCAGGGTTTAATTTAATGGAGGAAATAAAGGAGCTTATAAAAGAGGAATGGGGTTGTGTAGGGGTCCATTCACGCAGCGTGGCCTCGGCCACACCTGCAGTTTGAGCGTACCCTCATTGCATCCCAGACGGGACGCCGGGTCGATCCCATATATGTATTGCATTTGCTACATGTTGTTTGTATGTTATATACAGCAGTTTTGTATCTCAATGCGCCTTGTTTTATCTTGGCATGTACCTACTATTTTCACTGCCTATTGCTGTACCATGTTTCTTTTGCCTTGAACAAAAACGTTTAAAAAGAAAAGAGGAATGGGGTAAGCCAGATAAAAAGCCAGCGATTCAAATATATATAAATAGGGTCAATAAGCTTAATCCATTCCAACCATCTAATATGGTATCCTGGGACATGCCCCGAAGGTGGACGCATCTTTGCAGCATCTGGCTAGGCATATTACTCTGCTGCTGGAGGAGACAATATCATTCAAAGATTTCATGATGGCAGGAGCAGCCTGTAGGCCAGCGATTGCCTTGACTTCTATCGCAAGAGCCGTTAGGGTATGGTCTTCGTTCGAATGTGAAGTTAGCATTGAATTTGTATCTGGATGAAGATGGGATATCTTCTAGTCTCCAGGGTCTCAAGTTGTCTGCAGAGTTCCTGGCAGAAGCGGTAGATATGATCAGATTCACTTCACGCATTATGGTATATTCTGTCACTGCCAAACGGGCCCTCTGGTTGAAGCATTGGTCCGTGGACTCTGCCTCGAAACAGGGTCTATGTTCTATCCCATTTTCAGGGGGAACACTCTTTGGAAAAACTCTGGAGGATGTGATCCGTCGGGTGACTGGAGGGAAATCTGGCGGAGGGCCGGAGACTGCGCCTCCTATCACGAGAACGCAGTGGCAATGACGGGAGGGGTCTATGCGCTGACGTCATTGCCGCCGCATCCTAGTGGTAGGATCAGTGTTTTTTTCTGTGAGTTTTTATGGCCATTTTTAGCTATGTGTAAATATGCCTTTATTTTATCTAATAAATACTACACTATATGAGCACTACTTTAGCTCCCGTTGGTGAGCTTCTTTACATAGTGCATATCGCATGGGAAGTGACTGCAGAACCAATACAGCGGACTACATACCACCATACCGCTCAACAACAGTACAAGGCCCACCTTATTTCATCTTCTGGTGTGTGCATAGATTGGTGAAGGCCAGCATAAGAGGCTGTGAGAATTGGGAGCAGGCAGCATGCTGCAACTGGAGGTAGTGAAAGTACATTGATCCGGGCAACCATTTCCTTCTCCTTTTGTAGCGTTCTGGTTTGTATGTCCTGGTTGGTGTGATCTAATAATTTTTTTTTACACTTTACTCATTTTATTTTAATGTATTATTCATTTTTTTCTTTATTTGTTTTTGTTTATATTTATTTCAGTTTTTTTTATTTTATTTTTTTGTCCTTTTAATATGAATATTTCTTTACATTTATTTTCATTTTTGTTTTAATTACTTTAGTTTTTTGTATATATTTTTTGGCTCTTTTTTTTTGGAGAGGGGGGGGGGGTTGTTTCCACTAATGTTTTTGGTGTCTTTTCTCTTGTTTTGGAGGGAGTGGGTGTGGCAGAGTGACCCCTCTCACCATCCCTTGCCGAGCCAGGAAATCGGTTCGTGGGCCTTACTGTGTCCCTCATTTGGGTAAGCTTCCATTTTATGAACTGGCTGATTTGTCTGCAGGCAGGCACAATATCATAGCCATCGCTCAACAGCTCAGTCAGGAGCACACAGATACATATCTGGTGTCCATCAACCATCAGCAGTGAGATTTAAGTTTAACCACTTGCCGACTGCGCACAGTATATTTACTGCGGCAGTCGGCCCTGGCCAGGCAGAGTGACGTAGATCTACGTCGCTCGCCTGTCACTCCTTCTAGAGCCAATAGCGGGCGAGCGCGCGCCCGCCGAGGCTCTTTCACGAAGGAGTGCGGGAGTGTGACTGGCGGACCTGATGTCCGCCGCTCACACTACGATCGCCGGTACAGCGGGAGAAAGACAGAGCGGCTTATGTAAACAAGCCGCCTGTCTGTTCTCCCTGTGTAAAAATGAAGATCAGACTGTTCTACTATGTAGAACCGTTGATCTTTGTTTTTACACCAATAGCATTGTCCCACTACAGTTAGAAGCACGCCCCTAGGACACACTTAACCCCTCCCTGTCCAATACTGTTAACCCCTTCCCTGCCAGTGTCATTTTTGCAGTAACAGTGCATATATATAGCACTGATTACTGCAGTAATGTCACTGGTACCCCCAAAAGTGTCAAAAATGTCAGTCAAGGGTCCGATCTGTCCGCCGCAATGTCGCAGTACCGCAAAAAAAATTGCAGATCGCCGCCATTACTCGAAAAAAAAAAAACACCAAAAATGACAAAAATCTTTCCCTTTGTTAGTAAACGCGATAACTTTTGCGCAAACCAATCAAAATACGCTTTTTGGGATTTTTTTTACCAAACATAGGTAGCGTAAAACAAATTGGCCGAAAATGTTAAAAAATTTTGATTTTTACATTTTTTTTGGGGGGGGAATTTCATATAAAAAAAAGTGAAAAATATTGTTATTTTTGCAAAAATTACGCTCTTTTTTTGTTTATAGCGCGTGATCAAAAAATCGCACAGGTGATCAAATACCACCAAAAGAAAGCTCTGTTTGTGGGAAAAAAAGGACGTGAAATTCGTTTAGGTACAGCGTCGCACGACCGCGCAATTGTCCGTTAAAGTCACGCAGTAAAAAATCGCAAAAAAACCCCTGGTCTTTTAGCAGGAAAATCCTCCGGTGGTAAAGTGGTTAAAGTGTGACTAAACCCAGGACCCTGCATTCAGTATATCTGGTCTCTCACAGTACACAGAACATAGAAATGCAATTATTTTACTAAATATAAACTGCTAAATATCTTTTCCCATCAGCAGTATATAGCAGTCTTGTGACTTCTATCAGTGTCTGGTTAAAGCTTTTAGGAGGAGTTTTAAATCTATTCTGACTGTCTCATAAGGATGCATGACCCTTGACCCTCTGTATGGACAGTGCTGATTGGCCCTGTGCTGATTAAATGTACTCTCCCAAAAACAACTCTCTAGCAATACACACCAAGGTGAGCATGTGCAGAATGCCCAAGGCTATGCAGATAGATTCAGGACAGTGGAAGAAGGGGAGGATCAGAGAAGACAAGATCAAGCAGCATTTTTACACAATGCAGAGGATTAACCCCTTAGGTTCCACAGTGAGTATAACAAGCATGCTTTACTGCATATACAGACTGATTCTACTGTTTTGGGTTTAATAACACTTTAGGTGTGGGGCAGATTGGATCACAGGGGATTGCTCCACAAAGGGTCATACACTGATGCAGCATGCAGTAACCCAGTGCCCTTCACGTTGAAGGGCAATAAAACACAGGTTGTGGCACAAGGTACAGAGAAGGGTCTCACACGGCTCTTTCCTCCCAGGTGGGAGCAGCCATTAAGGGACCCATGGGTATTAAAGGCAGAGGTCTGGATGCAACTTATAAACATCTTCAGGGCACTACTAACATTCCTATCTGCTAAGCCCCATCTGTGTGAAATATATCTCTTTTGAAGCAGCTGGCGTTGCTTTGATGCATGAACCCTCCATACTATATGTTACCATTACCGTAGTAAGTGTATATGCAGATTTTCCATGATGCCAAACTGGGCAATTTATTTATTACATGAATGAGTATTGACTGCTTGCTCTTGTATTCTAGGGTCCCCCCATAAGCTGTATACACCTAGTAACCCCCTCTGGAGTGATTTCTGGGGGGGGGGGGGGTGTTTGGATGCAAGCTGGTAGGTTTGGCAGAGTCGTGTGGTTTTCGGAGGTTTATTTTTCTTTCTGTTCCTTGCTGGCACCCAGGGCCGCTGATAGGGCAGTACAACCAGCCCTGTTGTACCGGGCCGGGGCGTTATCAGCAAGACAGGGTGGCCCGGGCAGCTTTATTGTTCATTCTTGCCTATAATAAATCGATTTTAATAGCTCCCACTCCTGCTTTTACTTACTACCCAGGGCCTTAATGAAGTTTCCCTGGGCCCCATCTGCTCAAAAGAGGGTCCCAGGAGGCTGTAGCAGAACTTTTTTTCCATTTTTGGGCGAAGGTATATGAAGTGCGGTCGCCTGCACCGCTGCACAATATACTGTAGTTCCGGCCGGCCGGCCGCCCACTGCCTATACTCTGCCTTCCCCGGCAGAGTGATTCTTTGTAACTCCACTCCCTCTGCAGGTGCCGTGGAGTGAGGGAGAAGTTTCTGTGAGGTGGCTGGGAGGGCGCAGATCAGCAATACCAGTGGCGGGTGGCGGTGCACAGGCAAGCGGCACAGTGACAGACAACATGCCTGAAAGGAAGGTAAAGTCCGCAGACTCCCCACTGTGTGCTAATTGACATTATTATTTTAATAATCACAGCAGAGCAGGTCCCTTATGGGTCTGTGTCAGTGTCACGTGGCTGTTGGGTACTGACTTTGTTATGGATGTACAGTGTTAGTCTGAAGCACCTAGTACAGCCATAACAAAGTCAGTACCCAACAGCCATGTGACACTGACAGAGCCAAAGAGCACCTGCTGTGCTGAGATCATTATAACAAGGATGATCATTAGCAGGAGATTCTAGTTTACACTTGTATTGTGGGGGGGGGCAATAAAGATGTGGCTGAGCTGCATCTTTACTAGCACTCCACTCATGGATCCCCTGCTGAGCGGAGTGGCTCAGTATGAAAGAGCCCCTGTGATGCAAAGGCAGTGAAGGATGTATGCCACAAACACTATGTTTTCTGTGCAGCAACAAATTATACCTACTGTCACACTCCACCATTTTGCCTGCTGAGCACAATACCGTTCAACTCGTATCAGGGTTTTTAAGTGGATATACCAGGTGGTGAGGAGGTCATGCAACACCTCACTACCTGCCAAATGTACTCTGCAGAGCAATCCAGGTGCAGATCACTCTTCAGAGAGCAGTAGTGTGAACTAACCCATAAAGACTGGGTCGGGGGCAGCAGTAGACTGAGGGTGCTGGTGTGTAGGTGGGTATTTGGGGATGGGGGCCCCATTAGGAAGACTGTATGGGGCCCCGTGATTTCTAACAGTGGCCCTGCTGGCACCTGCTTCTGAGTGTATATCCCTGAGATGACACCAAAGTTGTATCTGACACACACTTGACTCCAGTAAAGATTGCTGATCCAAAATGTATTGGCAGTATTTTTTTTTTTTAATCATTGACCTTTACTGTATTTTTGTATATCACACACATCTTATTATTATGATACTATTCTTTTTTGTAGATGGATTGAATAACCTTTAAATTTACCTTGGCTATTTTTTGGGGCCAAAGGCATGGGCAGCAGGGCTCTGCCGATGGGAACATTTAGCAAAGTAAAAAAAATGTACAATGGGGAGAGTGTCCTTTCAATATAACTTTGAGGGTGATGTGGACAAAATACTAATCCTTTAAATGACATGCTTGAGAGATGCATTTAAGATGCATGTGGTAGTACAGAATGATAGGAATTTCACAGACACTGATAGCAACAATGTATTCTGGCATCACATATTATGGATGTGTAATAATAGATTTTTTTAACTTTTAGTGTACGGTACATTTAGCTTAGCTTAAAGCAGAACTAAAGGTAATAATTCTCGCCTTTCTACCAGTCCCTCACCATCGCCGGTGTTTTTTTCTGTGTGCCATTGTCATTGGCCGGGGCAGGATGAAGTCAGTCCTGCGCATGCGCAGGTGCTAGCCGCTTCGGGGCACACAGGGATCAGGCCAGCTTCTTTTAAATGTGTACAAAAGTGTAGCAGTAAGACAGACAAATACACAGCACAAAAATTGTGATAAACTCAATCTAGTGGTGATCTGCAACACAAACATACATAACTAAATAAATTGCAATATTTCCCTGGTATAGAAATAAATAATATGTGAAAAACATTTGTGCACCAACCACTCAGACAATAGGAGGTTAAATATTGTAGTCCACATCAGTGTAAATACTCCAGGAGAAGAATCCAACAAAAGGTGTCATCAGATTTCATGAGGAAAAAAAAGACGTTTCGGATAATATTTGTGTGGAATGAAAAAAGAGAGTTCAACTTTAGCCAGGAAAATGGCACCCAATGCTGTATACCCACATTAAAACTCACACCTAAAAAAAACAAAAAAAACTCACATCTTACCAGAGCATGTTGACCCTCAGGTGACAGTGGTCAATTGCGCTTAACAGATGAGGAAGTTATCCACTCAGGTCAAGACAAACTATTGGCCCAGCTCTCCAGATGAGATCTCCTCTTCTTTCCCAGTACAGAGCACCAAGTGTATGGACATAAAACACAGAAACAAATGTAGTAAAATATAGCCAATTTTTATTTAAATATTATTAAAAACTCATATTATGAAGAAAAGAGCACTCTGTATAACATATAGAAATCCTCCTTATACGATTGTTAGTACTGGCCAGTAACCAAGATGGTATCTGTGCGTCCTAAGCTCCTCCCTACATGTTTCGTCATACATGACATCATGTAGCGTTGCTACTTGTGATCCACCTATATGACATTATCGTCACAAACTCTACACTCCACCTAGTGGCTGATAAAGAGTATTTCCCAAGTGATCGGTAGGGGATGACTTCATCGGTAGGGGTCCTGCCCACCCCTACCGATTTAATAGCTGATTTAATAGTGAGCTGCGATCTAGATAGGGGGAGGCCTGTGGATGTGGTGTATCTCATAACCACTCCTAAGCAGGCTCCTTTAAAGATTTAAAATAGTTGACAGATTTGCATTAAAAATTAAGTTAAACCAAAATAGATGATAAGATGTTACTAAAACAATAAAAAGTGCTGTGCAGTTATAAATCTGAACCATGTTTTATCTACAAAAAGTACATACTATACATAATAAAAGCAATACAGTATATATATATATATTTTTTTTTTAAATGGCTTTGTAATCTTACTGCACTTACTTGGGATATCTTGGAAAAGAAGCATCCTGATCTAATTTGCATCATCAATAATATAGCTTAAATCACTAAAGCAAACATCTGGATATTATTAAAATATACAGTATGGTAATTAATAGCCACTTGGCTATTTTCCCCTATGTGATTGTCTATGCTTCATGACAGGGTATTTTTATGCACTAAAATTAAGTTATACCATGTCAACACTGCGAAAGCCACAATACTCAAAGCTTTACAGCTTAAACAACTTTTTTTCCACCCACTCATTTTATTACTCATCTTGGAGACTAGTAAAAATACAGTTGCATGCCAGTGATTTAATTGTAAGGATGAATTTTTCAGTAAATGTTCTCCTTATGCTCTTTTATTACTAAGCATAACCTGTAATTTTCATCATGGGTATACTTTGCTTTCTGCTGTTAAATGTCAGGAGAACAAGAAAAGCATGTAAAACCTAGAAATTAAGTTAAAAAAAAAACAAACAAGAAAGCAGGTGTTCACATGGAACCACTGTCATTGATGTGGACTTGTGGACACCAATGACGGTGGTTCCACGTGAACACCTGTTTTCCCATTTTTTTTTTTTTACTAGACAGGATGTTGGCATGATCGAGATAGCTCTTTTTTCCCCTCTTCTAGAAATGAAGTACTTGTATGTGACTCAATAGTCAAGAGAGTTGGCACCAAAAACTTAAACGGTATCTTACAAATAAGAGCAATTTTAGATCTCATGTGAAAAGATAATGTAATAGAAAATTGAATTTCTTTTACCCAGACCAAGGTGGCTCCTGGTCACTTATCCTTCTTTGAAAATAAATAAATAAAACAGAGCAAGGAGCAATGTGGCTACATGCAGTGCCCTTTAGTAACCAGCCAAAATGCACTCTACTTTTGAAATAAAGGACTCTTGTTGTGCCTAGTTGAAAATCATTCTAGCCAGTCCCTGATGCCATCATTTTTTACAGGATACTACACTTTCTGTAGGAACATACAAACACACATTTGAAAAATGATACGTTGCATGGGTAATATAAATATGGTAATAAGTAGCATGGCAACTGTGCTATATTGTTTGCCATTAACAAGCAGTTTGCCATCAAAGTACTTCTAAAGCTGAAATGCATTTTTTGTTGTGGATTAATAACAAAGAAGTCTAATCAGCGCTTAAGCAAGATAAAATAAGAACATGAAAATGTATATAAAGTGCTTGAATCTAAAAAAGTGCAATCAATATTAATGTGCAAATCATGCTGAGATGAATAATAAATATCCACACAGAGGTAGTATAAAAAATAAGAATAAATATGTGTAAAAAAGTCCATAAAATTCATGTGATCAATATAGTGAAAAATATAATATGTGAAATATATGTATTAAAAATCCATAAATATAAAGTGACAAAATTGTGATAATAAATAGTGACTTCTGTGCAGAGTCTCAAAACTTCATGCGACCAATAGAACAAAAACATAACAAGTCCATGAATAAAAGTCACGAAATTGCAGTAATAGTGACTTCTGTGCAAAAATCTAAATGTGAACCAACACCAATCCAACCAGTGCAATGGCCGCTCACCTAAACAAGGATGTTATAAACACGTTCACAATTTTGGCAGATCAGCCCAATCAAGATGTTATAAATGTTTTGAGAAAGGCACTCCAATGATATACGTAGATCCTTTCACAATATTGGCAGATAGGCTCATGAAAAACAAACCAATGCCTTCATGGTGTAGTATGTAACAGCAATATTTATTATTAAAAACATACACTTATATATTAGTAGTAGCCAATGAATAACGATAATGGAGGGGGTAGCAGAGTCCCCCAATCTAGCGGTGAAGTGAATGTAAACTTCCGGTCTCGGCCAAAAAAACAGAAGTGACGTCACCAGGTTCCACCCTAGTTTTATTGTATGTGGGGGACACTACATTAATTGGCTGCTATTGCTATATATTGCTTTATTTATTCGTTTTTTTCACACTTTTGGTAGCACATTGGTTTATTGACTCCATTCGTTGTGAATTAAGTTGTTCCAAATCACTGTAAGCTTTTTTTCCCCCTTTTTTCCTCTGACTCACATAGTTGAGATTTTTATTCATTTTCTTTCCCAAACAGCAAAAAAATCAGATAAAAAAAAAAAAGGTGAAGGACCCTGTGCCACATCCAAATATTCTCCTAGTCACTACAAAATTTACAGGAACCAGTCCTGCTGATAATGCACCCACATGAGAAAGAAGGCAAACTGTTAAAAATATCAATCTTTACTTACAATATTCTAAAAATAATGCCATTGTGTTAGTAAGCTTTTTTAAAGTCAATGATGCCACAATTTGTCAAATGATACATACGTCCCAACTAGGACCACTATAAAAACACTTCTTTCTTATAGAGTTATACTCAAGACTTAGGAGGGGAGGTGTGTGTATTTTCATCAGCTGGTTGACGCGTTTTGCTGATTGTGTAGCTTTCCCAGGACCAACTTATAGGGTATCATATTCTGATATAATGTAGCGTAACATCACACATGTCAGTGAACGAATGGTGGGCAGAATCAAACAAAGGGCATGAAGAGCTGGACACTGCTCTGGGAAACATGTATCAATGCAAAATTAGTTTTGCTCAACAGCGAGCAAATTGTTTACCCATTTGGGGTTTTGCCTCCTTCATGGCCAGACCATGAAGCACTCCCCTCAGCACTGTGCTCAGGGGAGAGTCCAGAGTGTGGTGATTAATGGGGAGTACTCGGATTGGGCGGGTGTGGAAAGTGGGGTCCCCCAGGGTTCTGTCCTGGGACCAATCCTGTTTAATTTGTTCATAAATGATCTAGAGGAGGGGATATCTAGTACAATCTCAGTATTTGCGGATGATACTAAACTAAGCATACCAATATCTTCTATGCAGGATGTGGAAACCTTACAAGCGGACCTGAACAAAATAACGGGGTGGGCAACTACATGGCAGATGAGGTTTAATGTTGAAAAATGTAAAGTAATGCACTTGGGTGCCAGAAACCAGAAAGCAAGCTACTCACTAGGGGGGGAACCTCTGGGTGAGTCTAGGATGGAAAAGGACTTGGGGGTACTGGTAGACAACAGGGTTGGCAGTGGCATGCAATGCCAAGCCGCTGCAAGCAAAGCCAACAGAATACTGGGATGCATAAAAAAGGGGATTCACTCCAGAAATAAAGAGATTATTCTCCCACTCTACAAGACTCTGGTCCGGCCACATCTGGAGTATGCTGTCCAGTTCTGGGCACCGGTCCTCAGGAAGGATGTTCTGGTACTGGAGAAGTCCAGAGAAGGGCAAAAAAATAATTAGGGGAATGGAGGGCATCGGCTATGAGGAAAGACTACAAGCACTGGACTTATTCTCTCTGGAGAAGAGACGATTGAGGGGGGATATGATATCAATGTACAAATACTGTACTGGCGACCCGAGCATAAGAAACAAACTATTCAGAGGAAGGGAATACAATAAGACACGTGGCCACTCACTAAAACTAGAGGAAAGGTGGTTTAACCTTAAAACACATAGGGGGTTCTTCACTGTCAGAGCAGTAAGGATGTGGAATTCTCTTCCACAAGAAGTCGTATCAGCAGGGAGCATCGATAGTTTCAAAAAACTGTTAGATGGGCACCTTAAAGACCACAACATACAGGGGTACACAATGTATGGTTAACAGCAAACACACACGCACATCATAGGTTGAACTGGATGGACGGATGTCTTTTTTCAACCTCACTAACTATGTAACTATGTAACTAATTTAACTGTCAATTGTGTAGTCATGTAACATTGTGCACAAATGAAATTCAAATAATTTTTTTCCACACAAATATAGGTTTCTTTTGGTGGTATTTGATCACCACTTTCAACTTTCTGTTATAAAACATATTCAATCACAGCATCACAAA